>NW_010138899.1:0-333 GCF_000699245.1 Pterocles gutturalis
ATGCAGCCGTGGGAAGATGCAGGGGGGTGTGTGGTTTGCACCCCATGACTGCTGCTCTGGCCCCTCCGGCCCCGGTGGCTTTCCAGCTGCGCCCCTCTAGCGTCGGCTCTCACTGCAATTGTGCAGCCGGGGGGTCCCGCTCCTGCCTGCGCCGGCTTCCCATGCCTTCCCCCTTGCTGCTGCTGGGTGAGCTTGATGCCAAAGCCCTGTCTTCTTCTGGCTGTAGACTCTGTGCTGTGCCTTCTCCCAGCCTGCACCAGAGCTGCTGGTGCTCGGGTGACGCCATTTGGGATCCACGGGCGCAGCAAGCGCTGGGGTCTCTCAGCGGGCCTG
>NW_010138899.1:384-3453 GCF_000699245.1 Pterocles gutturalis
ACCCCTCACTTGCCTCCCATCCCGTGTCCTGCTTGCAGCCCGCGCTCCCGGAGGTGCTGCTGCGGCACCCGGGCAGGCTCCTGGTCCGGGGTGCCTGTGCTGTGCCTGGTGTGAAGCTGCTCCCAGCAGCATGTGTGGTATGTGAGCTGTTGCTGCTGGGGCTGGCGTTCAGATAGTTTATTTGTCACTGTAGAGATGGAATAAACTTTTTCACCTAGCCCCCACGTGCCTTTCTTCTCTACAGAAGCAGAACAGGGTTCCTCCTCTCCCCCAGGACAGGGGGGTCCCGGGGGGAAGGCGCAGAGCAGCCCCACAGCTGCTGCGCTGCAAACAGCAGACTCATGCCGGGTCTATTTTTAGGGCAGGGCGCCTGCTCCCCGGGCTGTTTGTTGAAGGTTTGAGCAGAGCTCCAACGCCCTCCCCCGTGACCAGCCATCCAACCCCAGCTGCCACCTTGAGCGCTGAGCCTGTGCTGTTGGCACGCTGCTCACGATGAGGAAGCCTTTCCAGAGCAGTCTGGTGTAACACACACGCGGACAGTCTCATTAAGTTATTTATTAACCCAAACGAGGCACAGTGCTGCCTCCCCCGGCCCTGGGGGAAAGTACAACTGTCACCACTCCAAGTCCTGCAGAGTGCACAGGGGCTTTCAGGGGCTCCTGCAACCTTCCAGGGAGGTGCCTCCTCCTCCCCGGCCGGGGGCTGTGGGCAGAGCGCTGCATTCGCACAGTGAGATCGGACCTGGCCAGAGCCAAGAGCTACTGCTTGGAGCTTGTGGACGCTGGCTTACAGGGAAAAGCACTTTTGCAAGAAGAAAAAAACACTTTCCAGAAGCTAAGTCAAGCGAAGGGGGAAGAGGATCCTTCTGTCAACTTGCAGCAGAGAATCAGCCTCGAGGATTTTTGGAAGGCTCAGGAGGGAACAAGACACGTGCCTAGAGTTGGGAACCTTCCACTCACAGCAGAGACCCTTTTCAAGAAGCTAGATCTTCACAGAAACAGGAGCCCAAACCTTCACAGATGAGTCCTGAGCCTCCCACCCCTTCACAGGTAACTGAGCACTGAAGTGGCAGCACCAGGCTCAGACCTGAGCAAAAACACCCCGATTCTGGAGGGGAGGCTCTTACTGACGTGAAATCTAGTTCTTCCAAAAGGACTCTGTCCTAACACACAGACTGCTTCCACACTGCTGCTGGCCCTTTGAACCTTCAAAAGCCAGGAAGAGGCTACTGCCCGGCCACCAAACGCCTTCCTTTCCCCCCTCTTCTATTTCAACAGAAATTTACAAGACAGTTACAAGTGAGTGTAACAGCAGACAGACAGCCCTGCACAGTCACCCCGAGGGCTGAGGGCCAGGCTGCTGCTCTGCGTGTCAGTTCAACAGTTGTGCCACAGCCCTACGACAGGGAACAGGGTTTCTCCTCAGACTGCGTTAAAAATGGAAGTGGGTTTAAAACTACTGTTGCTGGACATGGTCTTAAGAAACCTGCAATTTAGCAACGGCACACCAGAGATGAAGAGGCAGTTGTGTTCACAGGGACGTGAACCAGCCGCCAGTGCCAGCCTGGACACAGGCAGGGGACCAGGAGGGCAGGCCAGAGCCACAGCGAGCGATGGAAACCCTGCTGCCTGGCTCGCTGTGACAGTTTTCCAGGACTTGTTTGTGTGGCAGCATCAGTAGCTACAACCGTGTCTTTTCTGTATCCTGAGAAAGGAACTCACTTCTAGTTGGGCTCCTGCTTCAGCTCCGGGTGGTCCTCCTCTTCCCTGGCGCTTGGTGCCGAGGAACAGCGGCTCGGTTTGGCAGGTAGGGCTAAGAGACTTCACAGTTTTGCTAAAAGCAGGGGAAGCCGGATCTAGCATCTGGGAGCCGCAGCGTTTAGTTTCCTTCCTCTCCTTTTTCCCCATGTGGGAGCCCAGCAGTCAAGAAGCAAAGATCTTGCGGGAGGCAGCCACATCCAGCTGCTTCAGCCCCATGGGCACGTTCTCCTTGTTTTCTGACCCAGGCTGCTGAGGCACCCTGCGGAAGTAGCAGGCTCGGCAGACAGAGTGGTACTTGTCTGCTCCTCCAATCACTTCAACCTGTCAAAAAAAATGGGTGAGTGGCTCTGCAGAGCTTCTTTCCCCTGAGGGGATCCCTCTAGACCAGCAGGACTGGCAAGATGAAGCTCCCAAAGTGCTTTCTGATCAAAGGGAACTCACCTCCCTCTCCGTTCCCAGCCTCTTTGTGTAGGAGGCCTCTCGGTAGCACTCCATGCAGACAGCGTTCAGCTTCACCACACTCTCAGCCAGCGGGACCAGGTTCAGGATGCTCCCGAAAGCCTGTGCCAAGACAGCAGGAGCGGTTCTGTTAGATGGGTTCTGTGAGGATACCAAAGCAGCTACTGGACTCAAGAGTGTTTTACCTTTCTCTGGAATGTCCCATCAAGAGCAGCAACAATGACGGTTTTCCCAGCATTGGCCATCTTCTCGCAGAACTCCACAATGTCTGGGAACTAGAGCAGGGACAGAAACAGCGTCAGGAGGAAGAAGGGGCATCACGACGCTGAGGATCCAGCAGCATTTGCCCAGACAACAGTACAGGGCACAAAGAAAATGAGAGCCATGTTGCCCATCTGTGGAATGAGCTCCAGCCCCACCACCCTCAGCCTGCAGTGACCACGGGAGGGTTCGCCTGTAGGAGCGGAGCCTAGCAGGATCAAACTGCCCCAGGGTATTCCTTCCCACCCCCTCCTACAGAGGATTCAGACCTTCTGCACAGGGTGCTCTGAAGAGACCAGACCCTCAGAACACCCCAGGGTCTGCCCTGGCCGTGCACTTACGAACTGTCCCTCATCGATGCCGATGACGGAAGAGCTCAGCGCCTCCTGGTACACGTCCCTGAGGAGGCTGGCGGGCAGGGCCTCCATGGTGCTCCTGCGGGAAAGGGAACAGGAGGGTGAGCGGGGTGGCCGGGCTCGCAGGGGTGGCTCCTCCTGCCCCGGGAACTCACTTGTCGTGCGTGGAGACACCGGAGGTGCTGTACCGCATGTCCTTGGAGTACTTCACCAGCAGGCACCGGTACTGTGCC
>NW_010138900.1:0-217 GCF_000699245.1 Pterocles gutturalis
TCACGTCGAACAATTCGCACCGAACAGAGGAAGCAGCTTGGAGCCACCCCAGCCCATTTCCAGGGCAGCAGTGTCCCGCCCGTGGCCATGCTGCCCTGTAAATCACTGCAGGGGGACAGCACCAGCACCCAGGTTTCCTGTCACCTGGCCACATCTGCTCCACCATCACACCAGCTCCCGAGGAGAAGCCTCTGTCCACGGTCCCCCACGGCGGCAG
>NW_010138901.1:0-5169 GCF_000699245.1 Pterocles gutturalis
TATATTTTATTTCCTCTGAAAAACACTTAATTCTTAGTCCTCGTGTAGCCTAGTCAATTCACGGCTCAGATGGTGTTAGGTACTAGTTTTCCTCCTAGAAAGTCCAGTGTCTCACCCAAGAGGTATCTACACGGATCAGTTGATGTATTATTTAATTTATAATGTTGCAATAAAGACATGCGCTATAGAGAAGGTTTTTTATTAACTCCCCATTTAAGAAAAATAAAACTCTTGCCAGTGTGCAACTCTTCTAGTGCAGTTATGATTAATGTAGCTGCCATAAGGACATATGCAAAAATATGTTTAATTTATTAAAAAAATATTCGGACAACATTTGGATGGCTGGAGGCTACAGCAACACCTCCAGCTAAACACATCTGCATCAAACTTCTTGCTCTGCAATTATATTTTCACTTTATTTCAGCCAAGTACTAGTCTGTAGACCTGGTCGTTTTGCATTCTTTTCAACTGGAGCTGAATTCAAACATGGGAAGTCACAACAACTGCAGAAACTAATATTTTCAGAGCACTCAGGTTTTCAACATCAACAAGAAATCACCTACCAACACGCAAAAATAATCTACGGATTAATCATTTCAGCTTTTTTCTCATCTAATAGTATATGTAAACAGGGGGAGAGAGAGAGAGATTGAAACACCTGCTCTGAGTACGGTTTCAAGTAATGGAGATTACAGAGCACAGAAAATCTGAGGCAACTGGTTATAATTTTCATTTAAACCCTGATAGCACCCAAACAGTGAGTATCACATTCAGAGCAACAGTATTTTCAAGCAGTGCCATGCCAGAAGTGCCACTACATCAATTAATATTTGCAAGATATTTCAACTTGGACAATAATACCATATTTTATACACTGTCATGCTTAAATTTCCTTTCTGTGTAATCTGGTTCACTGAACGTCTTCTCACAACAACTGCCCTTAGGTAAGTTAAGATACTACAAATTTCCCCTCAGACAGTAACAACTTCGGGAAACAAAACTACAGAAAAATACTACAATACAGCCTTTTGACAACTTTACCATTATTATTTAAAAATAACAATTCAATTGCTTGAAAAAAAAATAATCTAAAAGCACCAAAAATTCACGTAATGCAAGAATGGAAGGTGCTTGACTTGATCCAGCACCTCAAAACTGAAGGCAACCACTCCTTAACAACCTTGCTGCCATATACGAAAGCACTTCCCAAAACTTCAGAAACCTCAGACCCAGTATGAGCGCCAAACCCCACAACTATAAGAAGCCTCAGGAAAAAGACTTTTCCTAGGTCCTGTGAGAGCTGGGAATTTGTAGAGGGACATTTTCAGAGGATGCTGTACTTTTAATCACAGAGCAAAACAAAAATAAACCCTCAACCCTAATCTTTCCAAGAGCAAAACACACCCATGAGGTACCTAACAGACTTTAAAACATCCTCAGCAATATGTTCTAATTTCAGCTTCCAGAGAAAGCAGAAAGAAGTCACAAACAAAATTAACATTAAAATGTATCACAATTATATGAAAATATATTAATGTAAAACATATACAAACAACTTGCTTTTAATTTTAGCCCTAACCTAATGACCTGATCATAGAAGCCAAACCAATGTATCTCATCATGATTCCTTTAAATGCAGCTTACTGATACAACTTTTGATAGCCTCTCTAACCACTTGACCATGGAAACAGATGTCATTGGTATGAATAATTTTAATTAACTTTTGAGACTATTTTCACCTAATAAATCAAAATTTTTCTTCAGTGACAGCCGTATCAGTAGCATTAAGCTATTCTAAAATATTTTTTGAACAAGAAGAATGTATAATACCAGAAGACTTTTGATTTGGGGGAAAAAAAAAAAATAATTAAGCTATTCTAAAATATTTTTTTAACAAGAAGAATGTATAATACCAGTAGACTTTTGATTTGGGGGAAAAAAAAAAAAACCAAAAAAACAAACCACAATAAACCAAACCAGGCTGCTCCTGTCCAAACTAATACTTACTACTGATTTCTGTAAATTTAAAGTCTATCATCAGATATACAAAAAATGGAAAACCATATTCAGATTTTCTTTTAAAAAACACATTTAAAGAGCTTCCATAAAGTCAGAACCTCAGCTCCAAGGGCAGGTTAGGACAGAATTTTTAATTTTAAATAACTTCCAAAGCTACAAGAAGCGAGGTAACCAATAGATGAATAAAGTTACAAAATCAATATGCAATGGCCAAAAAGAAAAAAGATTCCAGTTGTTCCTCAAACTATCAGCTATTGCCTGATCATTATGAAGAATATTTTTATGTAATCTGTGCAACCACCTTTTAAAAAGCATTCCTAGAACAGTGTTTTTTTTCTGTTTTGCTAGACTGACACTGTGATGTGCAAACTTTACTCCCACAACTCAGGGAATAGCGCCATAAAAACGTTGGCAATCAATTCATGAAAAGGTAAGGCAGCTATACAATATTATACCTGGAAAGGATTTAATACATTTACAAAAACCACCATAACCTATATTTGCATTTTAATTGTAATCTACACAAACTTAAAGTCAGTATGGTTTGTTGCCAAATAATTGTCAAAGCTGTTGAAATTCTGATACCCACTACGTAACAACACGGTCTGGAACACACTTTTGGAAATGCCTCTCAAAAAGAAGATGATGCTATCACCAACTAACGTGGAGAACAGTGACAACTTGGCCTAGTCTACAGTTACTAATCAGCTGGAAGAAGTGCTTGTACCATCATCATATCACATATGCATTGTGATTTTTTTACATTAATTTTTTTAATTCCACCTTTACATTTTCTCTCTTTTTAAAAGCCTTTCAGATAAGAGAGAGGACTATTGAAGGACTGTCAAGCAAGCAAGCAACTAGCCTGACATTTGGGAAAACTGGCTCAATTTTCTGCTCCAGCCCAAAGTCAGAAACAAAATCTAGAATTCACTCAGTATCTCCCTCTGCTCTTTGATGCACATGGGAACAGAAGTAAATCCTGATCACAGACTACTGTGAAGAAAAACACATTAAAAGATCATGAGGCACTCAGTACTACAGTCACAACGTCTGCAAAATTTAGATAGGCTAAAATACTAGATAACAATTTATTAACCTACCTATAGGTAGCACACATAGGAACAGAATTTCAGAATTCAGAGCTAAATGACAGTTTAAAAATTCATTCTGAAGACTTCCATACTACTATTTTAAATGAGGTTTACATTCACCAGCAATAAGTGTTTTAGAAATACCTTCAATTAGACTAAATGCAGACTCCCTTCATTTAGCAGCTCATTACACTGGCAAAATTGTTCTAAGACCAGTTTGTTAAATATGACTAGAATTACAGAAGACATCTCCTGCTCCTTCAATAAATTAAAATGGTTGCTGGTATTGCAATACAGACCTTATTTTACCACCAGCCTGTGTCACAATTGTCCAACAGGCAACTCAGTATCTTTGCTTACAAATATCACACTTAAAATGCATGTTTTTTAACAATAGAAAAATTGTAGCTGTAATGGCTGATAGGCAAGGAGACTTCTGTGCTGACGCCTTCAGCATTATGCAGCTGTCTAAACGCAGTGACATGCAAAAACTGACTGAAAATACTTCCCTTGAATGGTGAGGGTTACAGATTAATAACTCAAGCAGCTATACATCTATTTGATGTTTCAAACTGCCAGTAATTAAGAGCAGGAAGACAGTAAAATGTTCTGAAAAGATACTGTATTTTGTTTGATAATGAACCACAAATCAGGGCAAGGAACTACTTTTTTTTTTTTTTTTTTTTTTAATAGTGTTTATAACACTATTTCACTCTGGTATAGAGCTTGTGACTCAGATACCTGAAAAGCGCTTGAGCTGAAGGTGCCTTTCTAAGAATGGTACTATATAAAGACAACTTCAGAGATGCTTGGCATCTTACTAACAAAGGGAATTTTGGAGATCAGTATGCAGAAGGACAAGGTATAAGTCCTACTCAAAATCACCACAAAGACAGCAGATCAAACAAAAAAATAAAAACCAAAGCCAAACTTGCAAATTTCAATTTCTTGCTGTGTGTTTTAAGTTATGATCTTGTGCATATTCTGGATATAATATCAAACACCTTCCACATCGAAAAGATCTGCAGTTTGTTTTGAGATCTAGCTGATAAGACACTGAAAAAATGATAAAATTGTGGGACAACTCTATTTACAATATAAAACTTTCACCATCGCCAAATCATCTTTGCTCAACAACACAGATAATTACAGAATACTCTCCTTCTTTCAACACTTCCAGACTTCAGCGACCAGGAAAAACCTGTTCAGGAAAGAGCATGGTCTTCCTCCCCAAACCATGCTGCTAAGGCTATAGTCAGAAGCCACACAACTGGTGAAACCAAAAGACTACAGCAGCACTGCTCACACACAGTAAAAATATAACATTTATGAGAATTGGTCGCTTAGTATGACTAAAATTTGTAACTTCAGGCTTAAAATGGGATATCAAATAACAGCATGATCTGCAGAGTCACTGTACTGGTTTAGAGAAGGAACTAAAGCCCATTATACAACAACCCGAGCTGGCTAGAAAGCTTACGAGGTACTTTGCCTTTCTCTGGAAGATACTAAGCAGAAGCTAATAACAGCGAACAGCAATGAGGACTGAGCAATCACTGTCCTAGTTTCTGCCTGCTCACCAGAAGTGCTCCAACAGGCCCACAGACAACTCCCTTCAGACCAACACTGCTTCTGTTCTAGCCCGGCCACAAGCTCTCCCTGGCCCCTTGCAAAGTCACCTCATTTCTCCAGGAGGGCTTACAGACCTGCTCCAGAACTGGCACTATGTTCACAGTCTGGAAAAGACTTCACGAGGCATATCCATAAGTGAACAACGGGCCACTGAGTCAGTCATTACCTTTGCTTTGTCAGAAACCAGATCTGAAGGAAATTTTTCTGATTCCTCTTGCTAACATCAAAAGTTAAAAAGAAGAAGCAGAAGTGACATCCTTTAACACAGAAATCCATCCTCATATTCACAGATTTTAACATAAGGAAGGCCTCTAGAAGAATATAGGTCTCAGAAGGTCACAGACTGATCCTTGCACTGTCAATACCTGCTTATTGAGTCAGATCAGAGCCTTTACACAATAATCTAGACATACTAACACTCTTT
>NW_010138901.1:5197-27528 GCF_000699245.1 Pterocles gutturalis
CTTTTAACAGCTGCAGTGATATTTTGTCACATATCTTTTAGGCAGTCATACAAAGGGATATCCTTCCAGAAGTCTGAAATATTTGATTCTACTGTGAATGCTCTCTGTGACACAGGGGAAAAAAAAAAAAACAAAAAAACAAAAAAACAAAAAACACACCCAAACACTTTTACATATGCAGGCTATATTAATCTTCTTAATACTCTTCTGTTTTCCTACCAAGAAGCCTTCTAAGAATTTAATTCGTTCATTGTCTGACAGGCAAATGCAATCAGTGATCTGTAAAAATATGAACAATTTCAACCAAAGACTGTTTTTGAAACTCAATGCCTAATGAATCATACAGGGAATTGTCTTTCAAATGTCTATCAGAAAAAAACAATACAGCAGATTTTCTTTAGCACCTGGAAAACTATTCTCATTTATTTGTAATAATCAACTATAAGTATGTCAACTCCTTTTTAAGCAGAGCTAACTAACAGAATTGGTCTTTAATTGGCAGATCAGAAGTCACTAATATTATCTGCACAGATCTCTCAGTCTTTGTCTACATTAAGGTGTTTTTTGAATGTTTTCAGTATCACTGGCATTACCAATTATGAGAATGGAGACATTAAAAACACTACAGGGTAAACTAGAGCGTGAACTCAAAATGACTCCTCACTGATTACCCATAAAGTGCTTTCATCCCATGGCAAGGCAGACCACCCTCAGAAGAGCAACGGCCTTTTTATGAACGTTTGCACAGAGAGGCCATCACGCAGCAAAGTATGACTCCAAGCTTACTGCTGACCTGTGTCCATATGGCAACTCCTTAAAATATGGATCAAATACAGGAACCTGTCTTTTTTTGCCATGGTATGGATGAACTCTGCATTCACCAACAACAGAAGGAACTGGATGGAATTCCCCCACAAATACACTTACTAGAAAATTCCTTTTTGTGACACAACACTATGATGCCAAAAGTGCTGTCACCAACTATTCAGTGTATCATAACAGTCGCACATTTCTTACAAGCTTCTAAGTAAATTATCTTCAAAGCTCATATATAATGTCTTCCTCTCTTGAGGCTCAAACAGCGGACCTGGTCCAAAATTTTGACAAGGGCCATATCCAGACATCCTAGCCTTATCAACCAATTTTAAAGACTTGTCAACTTTTGATAGACTTCAATAAAATTTTAAATGCATGTTTTTCAGCATGACACCTTTTTCTTTTCTATGAACTCTGTCTGAGCTACAATCTGATCTAAAAAATAGAGCAGACATAACTGGCAGAATTCAGCATAAATTTGTTGCTTATAAGATCATTCAGACAGCTTCCCAACCTCTATTTTTACCTGTTCTAATTTTAGCTGTTTCTTTGCTTCACATCTGTCAACTGGGACCTTTATGTAAGCTTTGTATAATTTCACTGGGAAAAATGCAACTATTTAAAGAAAGAAAATATCATATGTAGCAGTGTAGTGCTAACACATGAGTTCTGGAGGAAGAAGCAGGTGGCACAGTCATTTTTTCAGTGCCAGATTTAGCTACTGCCTGCTATCTGCTCACCTCCTACTGACTGAGAACTCCAAGGTCTAACTCTATAAGTAGAAAGACTGGAACAAGGAACCAAAACTGAATATGCTGTTTAGGGAAGAAATTGAAAGGTCAGTGGAAAAAGATATTTGGAGATCCCTAGGCCAATTACCCACACAAAGTCGTACTACCACAAACACTAGATCAGGTCAGCTGAAGCTTTGTCCATCCAAGTCTCAAAAACCTCAAGAAGAGAGGTTCAACCTCTCCGGATAATCTACTTCACATCAGCACTACCCTCCCTGTAAACAATTTTTCCGCGAGCGTTCACTCTGAAACTTTCAAGTCACAATTTTTGTCAAATTTACTAATTTGTCATTAGCAAAAAAAACTTGGCTCCACCATCTCTGTAGCTGCCCTTCAAACACTCTACCCAAACAACTGTCCCTTAGCCTCCTCTTCACCACACTGAACAAGTCCAGCTCCTTTACCCTTTCCTTATAGATCATGTGGTCCATGACTCGAGACCACTTTGTTAGACTTCACTGGACCCTAACCACTTTCTCCACATCCACCCTGAACCTGAACAGGGGAACCCAGAACTGGACACAGTATTCTGGGTACAGCCCCAGAGGCAGAAAATCAAGACACCAACTTTCCTCATTATGCTAACCATGCACCTTCCAGTGTAACCCATTTTGCCTTATTCACACTTAGCTCATATTCAACGAAGCATTTACCATAACCCCTGGCACCTTTACAGCAGGACTGCCAATCAGTCCTTAGCCTGCATGAGCACTTCTCCTGTTGGACTTCACAAGCTTCAACAAACAGACCGTTCTTTCATTCCATACCTCCACGGCTTCCAAATGAGAAATCTGCAGGAGGCAAGGCCAAGGTAAATTCCATGCACTACTCTCCAAACAGACCACTTTGCAGTCACTTCATTACAGAAGGCAAACATTGTCAATTATGGTTTGCCTGTATGAAATTACCTACTCACTGTTCTTGATCACTGTCTTGTCCTTTACATTTTTGGAAATGGACAAGCTTCATGATCTTCCAAGGGACCGGATGAATAACAGTCAGCCAATAGATCCCCAAGCCCTCTTCTTGCCTTTCATAGGGAGGAGTATAGCATCAGCCTCTTTTCAGTCATCCGTAACCTCTCATGTATATGTTACACCTCTCTAAGTACTCTCCAGCCTTTTGTCCCATCATTGGCTCTCTTATTCTTCCTCCCAAACCATATTTGTACACCCAGAGGCCTGGGAGAATACTGCTCCAACACAAATAAAAGTCAAGTACTTCAGCTTTTCCATGTCACCCATCACTAGGCCAGTCTCCCTATCAGTCATATTTTCCTTTAATTCCTTTTGCTACTAGCATATCTACAGCCTTTTAATTTTTATGTCCCTGTCTAGTCTTAGATCCAGATGGACTTCAGTCCTCCTTTGCCCTTACACCTCCAAGAACCAAAGCAATACCCGTGCCCCTTTCCACTTCCCATATAATCCCTTGTTAGTGTTAGACACTGAGATGCTCCTTGTTATGACATTTGTGTTTGGCATGATGTTTGTGAGTACCGTGTTGTCAAGTAGCTCCTAACTGTAGAGTGCTACTCATCCACACTCATCCTCTTCCTCCTGCCTACCCTCCCTCAACATCCTATGAACCACACTCAGGTCACGTGCACTGTCTGGCCAGGGCTCCGTGATTTCAGTCACACCACCGCCCTGTGACTCTGCTGGGATCTGCAATTCTTCTTGTTCCCCAAACTGGGAGCATTAATGTGCAGATCTCTGATGAAAATGAAGGCAAATCAGAACCAGGAACAAGAAAATGCCTAACCAGTAAATATGAAGGTGCCCAGTAAAGCTGATAGAGCAAAGGGGGAAACATACATGAAAAATAAACAGATCCGCTCTGATGGGTCCATCACACATGTGACCATCACTTAGAGTATCCTCCAGATACTTTTCAGGAATTAACTAAAAATGCCTGTTAAGAGGCAAAACAGTGACCTTAGCTCAAAATCAAGAAAGAAAAAGAGCAGAGACCTTGATAACATCCTCTCTATTTATCAAAGGAAACAACAGTTTGTGAACAAGACAGGAAAGACCACCAAAAAATTCAGAAATGTGCAAAAGAAACAGAAACAGGGCAAAAAATCATTTCAGAAGCCTAGTAGATAAAAGTAACGTCCTTGGAGGAAAAGGAGAGGAAAAGATACAATCAATAAAGCATAAACTATATGCAAATATATATGCGAATCATGTGCAGTGACAGTAAATGCAGCCTTATCCTAAGTTGACCCAATGACCCTGCGACAGCAACCACACCAAAAGTTTAGTGACAAATCATGCAAGAGAGGCCATTCAGAAGGGTGTTTCCCTGCTATACCTTTCCAGCTTCAGTGAGTAGCAGGTAAGCATTTTCTGAGGCAGAGGCTGCACTTGGGCAGCTATGGAGCACTGATACCTTCCTAAATTTGTCTGTTCTATTTTTAAACACAACTCAAACTTCAGATTTGTCATTATCCAGTCACAACATTATCTAAAATGTTACTATACTCTTTTTAAAACCATCTGTATGTATTTACTTTTTGCTTTTTTTTTTTGGTCTTTCAATTTTCAATTTCTTCCCTTTTTCAAACCTGCTGTCAGTTTCTCCAACAGCCTGCAGTACTGCATGTGCTCCTTTGGGTTTAACTGTCTGCATTCCAAGACAGAATCTTTTATGGAAATCAATCAGTATATTTGCGCATAACCTTCTGCATCTGCCCCATTCACTCTATTCACTCTCCTTTTAGAGCAGGGCTGCCCAGAAATGCAGTGTTGCAGACACGTCTTCTCTTTCATTCCATATTTTTCTAATCATTCCTTTGCTGACCACAACTGAACACTGAGCTGACGTTCTTTAAGAAAATGCTGTAACTGCTTAACTTCCAGAACCACGACTCTGAGGTGTAGTATAAATGCAGATCACATCCTGGTTAAGGCAAGTAGCTCCCTTTCTTTCACAATTAAGACATGGAAGTAGTATTTCAAAGAATACCAAACAATTTTTTTATTATGAAACTGAGAAGTCATAACAGGTAAAAAGCACCACTTTCAGCCACCTTCTGTCAAGTTATCAGAGAATCAGTCATATTTGAATAATCAACCAACAAGAGAAAACAAAAAGAGGATTCTATGAAACACAGTGACTCCATGCAGGGACCAAGAAAGAAGAAATAGAAATAAAACAATAATGAAACAACAGTGTAGAGCTAAAAGAAATTTTCAAACACAGAAGGAAGAAACAAAGCATACATCAAATGTCACAATCTACTGACATACATTGTTAAGGTACCATCAGTCCAAAACTTCTTGAGAGCACAGTTTCATCACTCCAGATTGAGCCTCAAAATGTATGGTTTTTTACAGTAAATTCCCTTCCTGCAGTAGCTTTCCCGTCCCAGAAATCTGTACAAGGACATTTAAAAATTAGCAGTTAAGAGGGAGAAAATCCTTTTTTTTCCCCGCTCCAGCTACTGAGTGGGGGTGGGGAGGAGAGGAATCAACTTCCACTACTTCTCTTGTTCAGAAAGAAAAGTTTATTTCTTCTGCTCTTGTGTATCACTCTCAAAAGGCAGAAATGAACAGTGATGTTCCACAGAAGTCAACAAAAAGTATACCAGGTGTAACATACACCTCAATTTGATCTACTCACAGTCAAGAAAACTAGTCTCTAACTGTAAAGTCTTAGTTCCTCCACCACGTAAAGCCTCCGAATTTTGCTTAAACTTGTTCATACTTTTGCTGTTGTGCTTTCCTAATTCCTTTGTGGATAAATCCACTGGAATAGGCATAACATTTAGAGTCTCTCCAAGGTCTATGAGACTGGCAATGGCTTACAGGGAGGGAGACAGAAGAAGAAAAAGACTTTTTTATGTTGGTGCCTTGCAATACACTTATAACATTATTTTACTTATACATGCAACTTTAATTTTGGCTATTATGATGCTTGTTATCATGCATAAGTTAGTTGATATGTTGAACAGTGATAATTACCCTAGCACTACTTCTGTAGATGTGATCTGCTAGAATATTAGGTGATGGGAAATAAAAAATGATAATAACTTTTGCCATTTTTAACACCACATGAACTATCAAAGAAAATGGACTGAGATTGCCACTTAAAATGAAGCCTAATGATGTTATGAGCTTTCAGCTCAAATAGCCACTCATGTAAATCATGTAAATGTAAGTTGACTGTGACTATAATTAATCAATCACCTTCCCTTGTCCACCCCCAATTTCTTTTGCTGAAAATTTCAAAGCTTTGGCAGATTGTCCAATAAGAATGAGCAGAGGAGACTGATATACTTGTATAAACCAAGTCTAATCCTATTACATGCTGCTGACTGATTTTTTAAAATCAATCCATCCTTGCAAACATCCTTTTGAAAATCTGTTTTTTTGCTATATAATACTGAAATACTGTACCACATAAACAGTAACCTAAAGATCATACATTAATGGAGTACTTCATAAAACTGCTATGTTGCTATCCATACAACTACACATAGAAAAATCAAGTAGTAAATAGGATTAGAAATGCTCTTTCAGCTTTTCATCAAGATTTTTCTCCTTACTGACAAATGCTTAGGTTACCTTTCTATCAGTAGTAAACGCTTGCTTTTCATAACTGCTTACAAGGCAATTCTGCTTATGTAGAAGTATTTTCCACAAAATAAGAGGAACATCAGTGTCAATGTACCATGAAAGTGCAGTAACCCATTTTTGAAGATATGGGACAGTTTTTTCTTCAAACAGAAGGGCAGTTGGTGACCTCTCATTAGTCTAAAGGGTCAGTTGACTATATTTGATATCCATCGACACATGGACAATGGTTGGAAAATTCTGCACTAGAGCAGTCCAGACCAAGTACAAAACCCTGTAACTCCAAGGTTCCCTTCTCAGCTGTTGCTCTAAACATAAAACATTGTGAGAACATAAATCTCGGACAGATACAGTTCAATTCTGTAGTAGAAGTTTACAAAATCTCACATGGGAAGACACTAATTTCCCCCTTCCTCACTAAAATGGAAGTTCAAAGACAAGGGGGAAATCAAGTACCAAACAAAAAAGCAAGAAACTGCACAAACACAGGAGAGGAAAAGAAGAAATGAGACTACAAATATTAGGCAAACGTCAAGGCAGGCTGTGATTACCTATGAAACAGAAACCACCACTAATATCTGTACATCTAAGGAGCTAACCGTGAAGCAAATCTAATTCCAGATTTCAGGGACTTTCAGGCACCAAGATAAAGAATGGGCGGGAATGCCACCACACGAACTATGTGCAGAGTGCTGGCATATGCTCAGTCACCCCTACTGCACATTAACTCACACACAAGTCATAGTTCTCAGCTGTTACAACACATCAAACTGCATTTCCCAATGATAACACGGATAGAAATTATACTAAGGAAAGTAAAGAACCAAGCTAAGAAGCCTAATCGCAAATGCTTGGCAAACATTTGGCTTTTTAAACCAGTCCTTCACTTCACAGAAGGGCAGTAATTGAAGCTGCCCTTCAATTAGCAGCTCTTATATTTAAGCATAAGCTTTGAGAACAGCACCCTACTGGCTCCATGTTCTCCACGTCCAGCTTCATGCACACATTTTGCTAGTTTTTAATGGCACCTGCACAGAGTAGGGGTGAGAGGGAGGAGAGGAAACTGAGTTCAACTCCTTCCCTGGGGCAAATCCACACTGTGCCGTGTCGTGCAGTGTAAGCTTGATTTCAGAAGGAATTGTACTTGGGGGGTGTTTCTTATGAAGAATAAACAGCTGTACTTTCTCACTTCAATCAGCTAGGAAGTATCTTGGTATCATAGAATCATAGAATCATTAAGGTTGGAAAAGAACACAAGGATCATCAAGCCCAACCCAACACCACCTAACTCACTAAACCATGTCCCTAAGCACCACATCTACACGTTTCTTGAACACCTCCAGGGATGGTGACTCAACCACCTCCCTGGGCAGCCTGTTCCAATGTCTGACCACTCTTTCAGTGAAGAAATTTTTCCTAATATCCAGCCTAAACCTTCCCTGGTGTAACTTGAGGCCGTTTCCTCTTGTCCTATCACTTGTTACTTTAGAGAAGTATCCCCCCTCACTTGTCTTCCTTCTCTATTAACATCAGGCTTTTCTGAGTTTTTTCCTCATGTTTTCTGGACCTCTTTCTGCTACATCCTTTCTGAGCTGAGAGGGACTAGAACAGCACACAGTTCCACATCTACACTGAGGCTCTCTGGATTTACACCTCCCAGAGGAAACTTTTTAAAAAAATATATAAAAAAATAAAAAAACACAACACACAAAACAACAAACCAGGCGTCCTGTGAGTCCATCACAACTTGTAGTCCAGAAAAGAACTCAGGTTTCCTGGATCCAACGCCTTTTTTGCAAAATAAATGTTAGCTAAGAATGAAACTTGAGTATCTGGGAAATACTGACAAAAGATACAAAAGTTTGGGGGGGGGAAAAAAATCAGTAAATGCTAGAGAAGGATGTTACCAACAGTCCATCTCACAGTTTATGTGTACTCGTTGTTTTTCGAAGGATTTCTAATCCATTTATCTAATGGATGGCACTCGCACCACAAGCAAATTTGAACAATGAATAGCTGGAAAACGAACAGGTTACTCGTTACTACACGCTAAGCAGACTCCAGGCTGAAGATCTGGCTCAGTTGGAAGTGCACGCCAGCGGATGGAGAAACAGAGTAACCTCTCTTGATTTGCACCACTATATTTATACAGCAAGGGACAAGCACTGACAACTTTCATTCTGGCTTTTCTTAGCTTACAAGTAATTAGCTTTGAACCCTTACTGATGCTTTTTTACCAAAAAGGTTACTCCTGAGAAGATAAATGTGTGCAACGAGTAACAGAGATTAAACCTCTTCCAGCTTTCTGTACAATGAAGGAATGATGGAACTGGGGGGGGGGGAAATAAAAAATTCAACATTCATCCAGCAGTACTGGAACTGCCTGGCCCACCAAAATATAACCAGTAAGTATTTATCTGAAGGAATGTCAAGAAAATATGAGACAGTGCTAAAAGAAGAAAACAAAACCAACCAAAGTAAGAAAAACACACACAAAACTTTTCCCTAAAAATACTAAGCACATTTCCTAGGGCTTTTCTCCCAGATAATGCTATTACCTTTCCTTCTGCTGTCCCCCACTGCTTCTGCTCTTGGTTTCCACAAGGTAGAAAATAAACAAATAAAAGCAGTATCATCTGAATTTAGCTCCTTCAAAAGAAACAGAAAAGGGGATGAAGAAACAGCAAGAGATAAAAAACCTAGAAATCCTCAAAAAATTTCACAGAAGACCAGAGGAAAAAAACAAGAGGGAAAGGAAGCATTAAACAAAGGAAAAAATAGAAAATAACAATTGTGCATTGCCTTAAGGAAAAGAAACCTTGAGGGAGATCTGGAGTCAACACAGGAAGACACAGGTTGTAACGAACTCCTCCAAGCAGAAGGTAGCGCTCCATTTGGGGGAAGTACAGGGCCTACCAGACTGCCCATGCAGTCCATTAAATAGCCATATGTTTTAGTTACTAGTTTGGCATTTCCTAATAAAAAACTGTTTGGTTTATCAATGCAGCTGATAGTGCTAAAGAACAGAAAATCTACTACAAACATGGCGATCCTGCACCACTCCTGATCTAGTATATCTGGCAAAGGAGGACTCTGACAAAAAACTAAATCTGTAAAAACAATCTGGAAAAAAATATATATTGAGAGAGTCATTAAGAGCTTTCTCCTTTTCTTTTAATGTTCATGTAAGATTCAGCATAAAGCAGCTGCAATCCTGGTGACAACACGACCCTGGACTACTCTGAAAACAGCTGTCAGAAGATCTGTAAAATGTTAGCAACTGCAGCATTACCAGTCAGAATGCAGATAATGGTTTTCTGATTGCACAAATCAATTTTCATCACTAGTAGCAATTATGACTGCTGAGCATAGCTATAGCAGACTACGTACAATACTGCAAGCAACACATTCCAAGAATATAAACAGGGGAGATGCTGAGAAAACAGAGCTGCTTAATTTAAACCTAACTACAATTACTTACTGCATGAGGATGTCAGCATCATCAAAACACATCTGAAAGATTACCCCTGCTCATCAGCCAAGTAACTCATTCTTAAGAAGCTCTTATCTGAGATATGCAGCAGGGTCCCTGCATCTGAAGTCTATAATCTAAGAAAGTTTCAAACACATAAGGAAAGCTTGGAAGTGGCTCAGAGTAATACCAGAACAAATCACAATGCAAAGTAAACAAGTTTGAACAGTCTGATCCAGCTTACTTGTGAAATGCAACCATCTGTATAATATTTATACAGACAGAATTGAGGCATGTGAATACCCATGCTTTCACAAGAGAACAGAAAAAGGCCTACCAATCCACAAAGAATGTCCAATTCCTAACTAAAACCTTCGTGTGAAAGCTGCTGTAAGCATAAGATCACTACTTCTAGACTGTTTGAGGTTTCCCACATCTTCAGGATTGAGGATAGAGGGAGAAAAGAGAGTTAAGATTTCCAAAAGTTCAGTTCCAGGCTATTCTGGTTGGTTCTGTTGATTAAGGCATCAAAGCACTGTGGTGAGGCAAAGAGAACAAGAACAGCGCACTAATAATAACGTGATTTGCTGCTCAAAACGTAAATGGAACACAGCAAATCAGCTTGGTATAACATTTTGTAAATTTCTGCTTTTAAAAGAGGAAGAAATTTCAAATACTGGTTACTAGACACTTTTAACTAGTAGCATAGAGCAGGTTAACAAATTAATTATCATTACAATGAACTTCATATAGAGGATCTGTTTACTAAGATGAAAATGCTTAAAGGATAGTTTTATAACACTTTAGAACATACTGCCTCCCACATTCCCGCTTCTTTTTATACTGATGGATGTGCTGCTGTAGGACTGTCCATTGCCTCTTACTCCTTGGCCAGAATCAGGCAGGGGCAAAGCAATCATGAGCAGAGACTGTTGAGGAGGGCATCAAATCAGTGAAGAAACTGAAAAAGAAATTTTGGAAGCCAAGAAGAAAAGATGCTGCCAATTTGCATAAAAATTCCAAATCACATTGAAGCAGCTAGTTATGTTCAAACTGTACACTTGCCACCTTTACAAGAGAGCACATTCAAAAATGAAACGCTTACACATTGACAGAAAAAGCAATGTCCTAGTCCTCTCTTCTTCCCCTATTTAAGTTTACAAAACATGGTGCTATACAGTTAGAATGAAAACATTCAATCAATGCTGAAATGGAAATCTAAAGCTCAGGCGGGAAGGTCTTTACCCCTGAACAGATGTGCTTGCACTTTGCAATGCACAAAGTGTGAGTGGTTTCTTGCATACCTATTGTTCTTCTAGATACATGTATTGAATTGAAATATGTTGCCTAAACTGATGAAGTGTGTATTCAACGGAAAAATGTATATAACCTTGTCTACTGGGGTTTAATCATTAGCCTCAGAAAGGCACCTGTGCAAGACTAACAGAGCTCTCCTATGGCTTTCCCTGTGCTCCACCACACTGCCATATGCAGGGAGAACCTGATGATGGCATCCTTCTCCTAATGTCCATGAAGACAGGCAAAGAGGAAAAATAAAGCAGAATAAGATATACCCCCTTTGTTCAAAGGAGAGACAGAGTTCAAGTAGCGACTCAAGTAGCCACTCAGTTATTTGCTGATACCCATTCAAGAGCCTGGGCAGAACAGTGCCAAAGCACTCCTTAATTCTACAGCTACCAAAAGTTATTTGTAACTATATGATCCAAATAAACGATAACAAAACCCACATAATTCAAGAGGAAGAGAGAAATGCATATGTGTTGGCACATACTTACTTCAATTCTTGATCTTGTAATTTTGACAGCCTAAGACTTTAAGAAAAAAAATACAGAAGGCTTTTTCCCCAAATGCCAAAATATTGTTGATTCTGAAATAAACAAAAATATTTCATCTTTAAGCTCTGAAGCTCAGCAGTGGAAGTCTAAGATGGCTCCAGAGTTCCTGTTCCAATGCTATCAAAATTATATGGCCATTCTAGAAACAAAAAGTTCCCTAAAGAATAATGAATGAAACAGTTTAATCTTCCTGCAGTTTTACCTAGCTACTGGAGAAATTTCTTCAGTATTGCCCTAGAAATTTTAGAAAATAATTTGCAATTAAATAAGACAATAACCTTTGTACTTCCTAACATAGCAGAAATCCTGTTCCTCTGCTCTTACAAATTCATATTACATCTTTCATCAAAAGCTCCCCTAGAACTGCAACCCCCTCAAAATAAGAAAAACAACAGAAGTTTAAAGAAAAAATGTTTCCTCTCTTTACCATACATTTGAAAGCAAACAGAAAACAAAGCACAGAGTATAGGTATGTCAGACACTGTAATGAAGATGCATTTGTGTTGGTCCACTGTGCATCCACCTCATCCCAGCAGACTTTCAGGGGATAAAAGGGCACGTGCAAGGTCCACAGCTCTCATTATCTATGCTGCTGCTCCAGGACTATGAAGAAATCACCTCAATGACTGGTAAATCATCAGCTTACTGAGGGGAGAGCAGCAGACTGTCATCACACACCACATATGATTAAAAATAACAGTTGCGAATATTATACTCACTAAATTCAATTGCTGTGGCTATGGCCAATTGGTTTAAATGGTCAATCTGATAAAAATATTTAAAATCCTCAGTGTGCTGGTAGCGGCAATGAAAAGGTTCACAGAAGCATGCATAATTGGCAAATCAATCCATCAGAATCCTTCCTTGTTACTTGTTCAGGGTTATGACACAGAAATATTGGTTTAATCCTACACATTTTTAATTACAGAAAAAGCAGGACTTATTATAGCTTTACTTAAAGCAACTAAAGTGTTACATTAACTGGAATCATCAACATGTTATTTTCAAAAAGCAAAAGACAGGTAATATTTCCATAGAGGCATATAATAACCCATTTTCAAACATTAACTAAATATTGTCGAACACATTGATTTTAAAAATATTTCGGAATACAAGTAGTTCAGAATCATCAATTTCTTTATTTTCCATTTAACAACTTCAACTTGAAATTGTGATTCTGCCTTTTGGGGTCTGTTTGAAATTACTAAACTAGTAGGTTAAAATGTTGAAATTCCAAATTACTCTATTTATCCACAGAGCTTTTCAAGGAAATTCAAAACAATACAAACTTGTAATGAATAAATAAATAAAGCTACTTACATTTTTTGAGTATGCATACAGAACACAAGAACTAACAGACCAAAGCTACTTCTAAACTACGGTTAATTAAATTGTTTTAAGTAAGAAGTTTGACTTAATAAAAGGGATCTCATTCACGTACTAATTTTACTTGTAAGCTCCCCACGCAACAGATACTGGAAGATTTTGTAGCTGAACAGAAATATCATTACTTCATTTTTTGTTGTTCTTCGAGGCTTGTGGAATCAAGACAAATTGCCAATGAAGAACAACTTTAAGTACTTTGCAACTATCAAACCGCAGTGATAAGATGTAGCCAGTATCAAGACAACATAACCCTCTCCTGAGGTCTTCTATGAACAGAACAAACTCCACGATCTCTAGAACCTCCAGACAACCAGAAGGATCTAGTCCTGAAACCCTGTTCCAGCTCCAGAAACCACAGGGAGGTGAAGCAATAGCTCCTCAATACCATCCACAAAAGGGCCATGAGAGCTGATCCAGAACCAAAGCACCTTCACCATTAACCATCAGCATGCACGGCATTCAACAAGACTTTCCTATGAACACTTAGTGCCAAACTGATCAAAAGGATTTGGGAACCTATATTCACAGGAGGAGGCACAGAACAAATTCCTCCTTCACTCCTGCAAACCCCTTTCCACACTGAAACTACTGTTCACATCCACACTGAACCAGGCAAGATCTCAAGGAAAAGGAAATTCAAGGCAGAAGCAGAGCTGTCAGGCAATAGAAGTCAGTTCCAGTAACAGGAATGATACACAGTGGATGCAGAATTTTCATCATATTTTAAAGATTACATTTCTCCCAGTGGGTTATTAGCAATAGCTACCCAAAGAGATCTGACCCTGTCTCTTTCTTGTTTGAATTTTGCCACACAGTACAAAGATTTCTTGAGCTACATTCAGCAAGTGTATCTCAAATCCCATGGAGGGTACTGGAGATTAAAAGAAAACGGTAGTTCTAAATATTTTTCTGGTTAAAATCTCAACAGAGGATGGCAAAAGGTGCAGAAAACAGAGTGCTACATTGAGCATTATACCTTGCAATGATGTGATACAGGCAGACATCAATGCCTGAATCTGTCATATCTTTAAGTATGTACCTCCTGCTCACCCAGCTGTATTTTGTAGATGTGCTTACATAAACCCCTCCATAACAGAGTAGAATGATTCCTGTCTTCATTGTGACTCCGTAAAATCTTAAATTAAGTTAAATTTTAATTAAATTTAAAGTTTGTAAAATATGTAAAATCTCATACACAAATACTAATTCCTCTTGGAATTGCAAAATATGTTGAGGAGTGAGCAAGGCAGACAGAAAGGACATGAGAAAAGTTAAAGCACACTTATTATCCTGCTGTTGCTGTTGATATTTTAATGCTCTACAATTATTCACCAAGAATTCATTCGTATGAAAAAGTGCCTCTGACAACCGAGTGTTTGGATCTCTCTCAGAAGAGGTTGGTTTTCCAGCCTGGTAACAATCTCCATCCTCAACTATATTCCAGTGATTTGTTGTCTTCATTCTTTTTTAAAAGAGGAAAACCCTATTAACTAAGGAGTATATGTTCAAGCTGCATTTCCCTAGGTTTTCAGCATTTTTCTCACAGACCTTGGATAAACAGCCTCTGGTCTTCTAGTCAGCTCTTTCTCAGGTTTTTCTGTTTTGCTTTGGACACCAGCATAGTGTAACCACTATAGGATTGCCAATGGCGGAATTAATGCACCAAACTGTCATGACTAAGTTTTACCACCTGGCACTACTTACAGATGCTGTCTAAACTATTTCTACCAGATCCTGATACCTTCTTTTAGGGGCCAGTTATCACTTCCTGCATGATGTTGGGAGCTGACAGACTAAGATCACGAAGTATGTCAGTGCCTGGGCAGGAAACAGCACCTTCTCCTCACTCCTGATCTGCTCCCTCACCTTGACCCACAGATCTGTTCAGCTGCTCCTGGAAAGTGCCTTTCCTGCAGAAATAACTTTATTTAAAACAGATCAAAACATTCCTCATTTCATAATTCTTAATACATCAATACTGCTCTAAAGCATCAGGATAGGAAAACACTGAACTCATTAAAGGAGAAATACAGCCCTGTTTAGCTTCATTGCAGCTGACAGATTCTTCCAGAGTAAGGACCTTAAATGTTGGTGGAAACCTAAAATAAAAGTCCTTTATGTATACTAAGGAACCAGTATGTGATAGATTACTAGAAGTAAAAGAGCAAAGTCAAGAGCAGAGCACTGCACAGCGCAGGGACATCCTGCTTGAGGCCAGGGGCTGGCTGCACCACGTAACACCCAGCTACTGCCTTGGAGCAGCCGCCTGCGTTGCTGCTGCTGCCACACAATGCTTTACTTCTTGGTCAAAAGACAACACAGTTGCCTAATTTTCTCTATACCATCTTCAAAGGAAACAGTATCAAAATTTGTTTGAAGGTTTGAGGACTGCAATTTTATCGCTGCTGAACGAGGACAAAATATTTGCTTTTTTTCATGTTAAAACACTGCATTTGTAAACATCTCATCAAATTCTCCTAAACTGAGAGACAATTAAATATCTGATCAGAAAAAATCCTCCCAAAGCTAAGCTTCCAGTTTTTCTTCAACAGTAATACAGGAGAAAACTTTTTTTCTCTGTTTTCACAGCCTTTTGCACTCAAATTTAATTAATGGTCACAAATTCCAATAAATACTTTCTCCAAAGCAGACTTTAAGAGCCCTCAGTTCTTATCCAGTTTACTTATTGCATGGGCATTTATCCAAGGTGGAGTCAATAGCACCGCTGCTACCGACTCATCTAATCCCTTGATCAAGCACATTCAGCAGAGCGTGCCAGAATTTGGTTGTTCAATTCCAGTTGCAGGGAGCCTTGCCCCATGCCAGCACAGTGAAAGCTGAGCAAAACCTTCCCTGCAACTGCTCCTGGAGCACCAGAAGAAAAAGCAGAAGGCCAATTTCTCCTGTGTTCCTCCCTTTTTGTTGGGATACAGACAAAAAACTGCACCCATGCAAGGCATGAAAACTTTGAAATGAAAAATAAAAAAAAAAAACAACAACCTGGAATGGAATACTCCCCAAAACAATATGGGGGTATAGAAGTGAAGGAAAGCTGTTATCAAAAAGGGTGGGCATGAGTTAAAAAAGTACACACAGAGTAAATGAAAAATGTCAAGAAGTCAAGATTCTTAGCACAGGAAAGGGATGAGCATGTACTGGGCAGAGCAATCCTAAAACTAACAGTACCATAAATCAAGAATCTAAAATTAAATTAAGACTAAGATTAAATCCCACAAGTGTATGGTTTAAAGGGTGAAAATCAAACTGTAAATCACAAAGTTTTAGTCCCAAATAATTCCCTTTTCATTTTGGAAAATAACAGCATACATCAAGAATAACATGCCAGGCCCATGTTCAGTCAGCAACCGGGCACTGCCAACAAGAGGACAAAGCAGAGATGCAAAAGTCATAAACTATGAATTATTATTTAAAGTTTAGAATGAGAAAGTAAATTGCTGTTTTGGCCATGTCAGACCTGGTGTACTGTGTAGTAGTGAAAGATAATAAGTAATACTCTGCAACCCAAGGAGTTTATAATGTGTGAGATGCATTAATAAAACAAACAAGGGGAATAAAGCAGGTAGATGTGGAACAACAAATTATAACCACAGCTGCTTTCAAGTGACTGGTTGCTCACAATTGTCGATCTAGCCCTTTTCTCCAGCTGCTAAACTGCATTAATACAGCTAAAAATACCTTTTCTGCTTTCTTGCTTCTCCTTATTGCTTTTGCTTTTAGGAAAATACTATTAATTGCCAAAGGAGTTGTGTATGGCAGAGGAAGTGGGTCACAAGCCATATTCTGAAAGCACTAGTGAAAATGCAAACGTTTTTGAACTCCTGATTTAGGCAGCGTATGCTTTCTAAACTAGTTTCTGTTTCAACAGTTTCTGCATTTTACTGTTTCTTTTTTTTTTTTTTTTTTTTCCCTGGGTATCTCCTAGGAGCTGCTTGAGTCATATCCCACACCAACTATGGAGAGCTTCAGCTACTGTGGCTTCATCTCTAAGATTCTGTGAAGCAGGGAGTGTTCCTAACTAATTCCTCAGACACCCAAGCAGCCTGAAACTGCCATCTTCATCCACCATTTACTGCTCCCTTCCACTTGCAGGCATGAACGGCCTGGCTCCATGCTGGCAGCCTTTCCCAGCAGAAGCATTTTCTGTTCAAATGAGCCCCACCAAAAATGTCAGGGCTCAGCTGCACACAGTTCTGGCAAAAATAGCCTCTAAACAAGTTTTCACTTTCTCCAACAGTTTTCACTGAGGAGACACGTTAGCTCCTGAGGCTTGCACCTTCTTGCAGAGACTGAACTTAGTGCTTTAGGAGTGAAATGAAGGTAACAGCAGGTTTGCACCAGCTGGTACTCTCACAGAAAGCGAATTCCAATCTCACACCAGAACAGGACTGGTAAATCAGCTTTTCAAGTGCAAGCGTTGTGCAGAAGAAAGGCAGAGGTGCATCGAACTGCGGTTTTATCTTCTGCAGTTTTGGGGGTGAGGCTCTGCATTTAACCCACACGGTACCCATGGACACACCCAGCCCACACGGACAGATCACTCCTCAGTGGACATCAACTACACTTGTTTTCTAAGAGGACAGAGAGATTAATTTGCTTGGCAAAGAAAAGAATAGGAGAAGTACATCAGCAAGCATATCCTTTCAAAAAGAACGGGTTTATTTTCCCAGCTGCTGAATAACATTACATTGGAGGGTTTTTTGTTCCTTAAAAAAGACAAAATTAACAAGCAGCATTTATGAATGCAATACAGCTTGATTTGATCAATGTTTTCTCCCTATATTAAGATGTTTGTTAATCATTCATTCCATAATTTTCCTAAAATGCTTCCTCAACACATTAAAAAGCATGCATCTCTATACATTCAATTACATACAGAACATTTCTATTGCTTGATTGGGGAGTCACAATGCCAACAGCTCTCATAGCTTGCCATCTCTGAAGACAGAATCATGCTTAATACTTAGTATAACTAGGCTTTTCATCTTAAACTGTAATTACTTTCCACTTCAGAACTACAGAATGAAGCATCTTAAGCCTCCCAGCGCATGGCCAGCTTGCAAAAATCAGACACAGAACATTATCGATTTTCTCAAGGGAGTAAGATATTTGCTAACTGCCAAGAACAAACCGTAACTATTCATGTATAGCATAAGGAGATGCAGCATGAGAAATTACACACATTACTCTGTCCACATTCTAGAAAATCATTGCAGCTGAATGAAGTCTCAGTTTATCACAAACCAAGCAATATGAAAAACTAGAACAGCTTCTAGGAAATTAGTAGCATACGTATAAAGAAAAGGATAGCAGAGGTTTTCTTTGTGGGTCTAACAAGGGGAAGGAATAAATTTCAATGCAAATACTTGCTGTTTAAAGAAAAGGTTCAGAAGAAACAGGTTTAAATGTGATTTGACAAAAAAATTTACCACCTGCAAGTTATAAACATGACCAAGTATTCAGAGAAAAAACGCAGCATCACCACTGCAGCTGAAATTGCAACTCACTTGATACACAGAATAAAGAGGCTGCAATTCCAAAAGGCTTCCATATATTTTATATATTTATACACACATACATATACATATGCACACATATTCATGCTTTCTCAGTATTCTTCCACAGCAAGTCATTATAACCAAATCAGAGCAAGGGAGTAAGAAAAGACAAGCAAACAGAAAATGCCTTTAAAGAGCCATTAATCACAACATTGCTTATTAAAGAAAGGAATGAAATAATTAAAAAACAGTTTCAAACCCACAATCAGTAGCTTCATTAAACCAACAAAAATTCTTACCTGTGCGTTCTTATTCCTGGCTTCTCTCCTTGCTGCTTTTTCTTTTAGCCTTTTCTCCTACAAGAAACAAGATGCACAGTTTTAAAGTAAACTCCTGGGGTTTTCTTATGATTATTTCTTTACGATTAAAGTTAAGCCACATGCTATACTGGTGGTATTCACCTTACATGTTACTGATGAAAAACAGTAACTAAAAAGATCTGATTAAGACATTATTCGTTCTTCTTGCTCTTAAAGGAACTAAAACTGCAAGAATGATTCAAACTCACAGTTTATCTTCACCCAGAACTGTTACTCTTGAAGGAATGATGCAGCTAAGTATTTGGACAAAGTTAGTATTTCCCTCTAAAACAAGGTAGTGAAAATGGCACCAAGAGATGCAACGGTTCTTATTGCTCAGTGGCTTAACTGAAATCCAATCCATTTACCTAACTAAAATTATAATTTTCCTAACTTCAGAATTGCTAAAGCAACTGGGGAGTGAAAGCTAAAATGTGTTCTCCCTAGCTTTTGTATCTCCATTACTAACAAACACTCTACAATAGCATTTGCTTAGTAACTGCATCCATTCAGAAACCATAACATTAAGTTCCCTTCACCAAAGGAATTCTGCTATGGGAAAATGTGCAAAACGCAATGATAAAATTAATTTAAAGCTGCCTGCCAGATTTCTGAGCATACAAAAGTGGCCAAGATATTTAATTCAATTGACATTTATTGCTGCTTTTTTGTTCTTGTTATTCTTATTGGGATTGGTTTCTTTTTAAAACCAACTGAAGCATTATCTCTAATTTAGACTCTGTCCAGTCCATGCAATTGAACATCCTTTAAATTATCTCTTTCATGAGGTAAGGACAGAAATTCAGGTGAGGTCCCTCAGAAAAGCACACCACTGCCTTTGTCTTATTGATGCTGATGACATTGGTGTTGAAACCTAGACTGACTACATAAAACCTAGAAAGTAACTACCTTGCCTTAGCTTACAAAGAAATGCTATAGCACAGCTAGAAACACAGATCTCCAAAGACTCAGATGAGTACTTTAAATACAATGTCATTCATTCTCACATTGCTATCGCTAGGAAGAAATATGGGCACATGCAGAATACACATGGACAACATACAGTAAGACAGCTGTAAAAAGTAATCAAACGAGGCAAAGTTGAACCAGTCAAACAGTTTGATATTGGTTTATTTCATGTGAATAGATTCTGTTCATCTATACATAAGTCTGTAACTATCTGTAATTACTGAGGTGTCCAACACTAGTTTTCACACAGGGGAAAAAGTAACAGAAAAGTCTGGATTTTCTTGGAATATCTCAAGTGTAACACAGTAAGAATGACAGATTTTATCACTGTTCTATCAAGTCATAAACCATTACTTGTAAAAATAGCACATAATTTAGAGATTAAATGCATTTTTCATGTATTTCAATTTACTAGAGCAGGAAAACAAACATATTATGTTTCAAGGTACAAATACTTAGCTATATGTTACTGGCTGACACTCCGTTAGTTATAGCATAACTTCATAACACAGCACCACGAGGCTGCAACATAAATCTCTAAAACACCGCAATCAGATTAAATACTCTTTTATCTACAAAAGTGAAGTCAAGCATCCATATTTTGTTTTGCCTTTATACTGAACAGGTCTCCTTTGCACCCATATAGCATCTTCTTCACAGCTGAAAGATCTAGTTATGTCCTTTCCAGGCTACCAACACTGAGGATGAGAAAGAAGTTTAACCAAAATTAAATGCAATAATTTGTTGTAGCTTAACTCCTAAAAAAGTGCTTCCAGTTCCTTTAGACCAAAACCAAGCAATCTCACTTTAAAGGCAGTTGCCAGAACATTAATTTATCATCTTAGGTCAGCAACATGGTGCATGGAGGTTTTGAGTAGTGGCTGAAGACAGATTACCTAGACGTCATTTAAGGAGCAGTTTGGATAGATCAAGAATCACAGGTTCACGGACTTATGAAACAGGAGAGGTGATGAGATCAATGTGCCTGACTAGCACAACAGAGGCTGTAGGACTGAATCACTGAATCAATCTGCTGCAGTGGTCATATCCTGGTTTGGAAGAACATTCTAAGAAGATTTTTAAACATTTCACTGAAGGACAGTATACCACAATCTTTCAAAAATAGCTGCCATTAGAGTTACTGCTGTTACTAGTCTAAGCCTACTTATCTTTGAGCTTTAGACCATGTCTAAACCATTTAACCGGTCTCTTGACCAGTTTGAAGGAACCTCCATTATCAAAGTTTAGGTCCTTATATAGATTCTTTTGCAAGGTGAAGAAAATCAGCTCCAGATGTCTCTCAGCATCCAGGTCTACTTTCATAAATATTTCAGGAACAGACATATCTAAGATCTCATCACCTCCCCAACCCTACCTGTCACTTCTTTATGTATATTCAATAATTCTATTAGCCCTTCTGATCCTGTCAGAAAAAATCCCACTGTAATAGTTCACATTGACTTGATCAACCACCACATCATCCAAATCTTTTTCAAGGTCTATATCTCTAAGGGAAGAGCTCTCAGTCCTAAAATTATATTCTAAATTTCTTCTTCCTAGAAATGTGTATTTCTGCCTATCTTAAAACACAGCTTACTGTGTTTGAGCCCCATTTACCAAGAAAGTTTTCTTCCATGTCACTAAAAAAAAAAAAAATAAATCCCAAAATAATACTCTTCCCATGGAAGAAATCCCATGGGCCCACTAGAAACATCTTAATCAAAAGCCACTGGTTTGGGATGTTCCAGTTACTGAGGTTTTGGTCCATTTAATTTGTGCCTTGTTTATTTATTAATCAAAACGCCTAAGTGAAAAGCCTTGCAGAAATTTCTGCGTATTCCATCGAAGTATTTACAAACCAGATTCAGCTCTGATAAAAATACATAAAAACACACAGTTCACTACACATCTATTTTCCACAAAACCACACTGGTTAGCATTATATTCTTTTCATGTAGTTCTTCATTAATAGTATTACAAAGCTCAAAGACCTTCTTGATCACCTTTCTAAAATATCCTGCAAATTATCTTTTTTTTTCCTCCCCACCTCATTAACAAGGATGGTTAATAACCTCAGTAATCACAGGGATTTAACTTTTTAGTCATCATCATGTAATATGGCTAAATCACTTGGTTTTCAACTAAACAAAGAAGAGTTGTGGTTATTCAAACCTTCTACCTTTCCTGCACTAGAACCAACAACAGAACCTCTGCCTAACAAGGAGCCAAAGCCATGGGTAAAGCAGATTCTGCTATGTGGAAAAGCTACTCACTGCCTGCCACTGGCTTCTTTTCACACTTGTTTTTCCTCTTTCTTTCACTCTTTTAAAACAACAACTCATACTCCTTTTACTTCTCCTAAAGACTCCAACACACTTATTAAAAAGAAATATTCTAACATTTACATTCCATGTTCTCGAGAAGAAAAAAAAAAAAAAAAAAAGAAAAAAAATGAATAGCAGCATGGCCACTCTCTGTAGTTGGTGAGGTTAGGAATACATGAAAGATGCATATATAGACAGTTTTAAAGCCAAGTTTCTAGTTATAAAAAAAAAGAAAATCCAGCTATTTTGAAAGCTGGAA
>NW_010138901.1:27549-43272 GCF_000699245.1 Pterocles gutturalis
ACCCCATCCCCCAGCCCAGGAAACCCCCTCTTCCTTTCTCTTCATATTAACAGTTTTGTTTCATATAGTAATTTTTCTTTCAGCTTTTTAATTTGAAAACAATTCGTACAATCAAAGTCTCCCTTCTTTCTCTTTGAGAATTTGTACACAGGTCATAACTTCTCAGATTAAATAAATTCATTTAGTTGGTGATATACCACAGTTTTACCAGCCTAAAATTTCACTGACCTCTTCTATTTGCTAACCTAAAGGCAAAGAATAGTTTCACTCCATATAACTAATGCATCTTGCGGCATATTTAGCCCCAAGAGCATTAAAAAAGCCTATGGCAAACCTATTTCCTGTAAAAATTTCATGTTCATCTGAGTCATCTGAAGTATTTTTCTCCTATCAAAACTCCTACAGGTTTTGATCTAAGATTTTAACGCTGCATTTTTAATAACTGATCCTTTACATAGTGATGCTGTAATTTGGAGCTACCAACCTATTCTATCTAACAGCTGAGATTGTAATGGTCTACCACATGAGATATCTTAGAGGTGGCCAAGGTTTGGAACAAATTACTCTGTTGCCTGGAAAAATCTGTCTGTCATTTGAAAATACATCTTAGTTGATACCAGTACATGATACCATTTCTCGTCATTTTACTCTCTCGTTATTTTAGTGGGACATAGTTAAGGACAATCAGCTGTGCTGCAGAAAATATACAAACAGCTGTTCAAAAGTTCATAGCATCTCTCATACACTGGAACAGTCATATTCAAGGGTTGGTTTCCACACAAATTATAAAGCACAAATCTGCTCTGAAAAGTGACTTAATAAATGCCACTGTGGTAAATGGTCCCACATTTGTCTTCTCTCAAATTTCACACCACATGTGCTGCTTACATGCAAAATATGTTGTTGTTATTATTATTATTATTATTTTTAACTGCTCATCTTGCAAGCAGCTCGGTATCTGAAAATCCAGCTCTAATAAATATGGCACCAGCCCATAAAGCAAGATTACTAACTTCTAGCTACACAATCAGCACGCACATGAGCCAACACAAAATCAAACAGTGCCCTCTTCCATGGTGGTTTTGCTCTGCACAGGTGGATGAAGAAAAACTAGAAGTAGTGAGAATTATTTACTAATGACAATAAAAAGAATGAGGGAGGACTGAATACACGTTAAATAAGAAAATTCTGTCTCAGCAGTCACTTTTTGGTCATTGCTGCATTTTATATTGCTATGTGGTTTAACATTTGTCTTGTTACAGAGGTTAGCAAATCATCTACATGCAAGCAATGCTCCAACCACCAAAACAAATAAACATTCCCACCTGAAAGGGAAAATCAAATCAGCTTATTAGTATTTATTTGAATATTTTTTTTTAAATATGGAAATTAAGTACAAAATTGGTTACTATTAAATAAGCAAATCTTAATACCTTCAGGGAAAAAAAGCAGGTGCTTTTTTTTGCATGTGTTTGTTTTGTTTGGTTTTTTTAATCTCTTAATATTTGGGTTTAGAAATCTATTAAATAGCCTCTTCAAGCAACAAACTATATAAACATAATGATGTAAACCTCATCTGTAGAGCTGTTTACTTTATAGGTAGGGAAACTGAAACACATGGGTCTAGTATGACCTATTTAAGACAATACAGGAAAAGTGTGGCCTCAAAGGCATGTGAAAGCACAGTGACAACCTTAAACATTAAAGAAGCACTGGGAAAAATCTTAGAGGCAGTTGGAAAAAAGGAATTGTCATGAGAAGAAAACACAACCTAGTACAAACTGACCCTTAACACAGGAAACCAGTGGAGCAAACTGAAAATTATTCCTGTCTCATTTAACATCTGAACACACTGAACATGTTTTAAGGACAGAAAAATTTTTAAAAAGTTGGTAAGCCAGTCATACAGTTTAAACACACGTATGTTTAACACATACATATTGTCACAAAAGCCGTTTGGGATGTTCATCAACTGAAGAGGAAAGAGACACGTAGCACACATATACATACAGTTAGTTTCTGACAAAGAGGCTTCCAATAAAAAAGATATATTAAATCATAGTAATTAAAATACAGAGGCAGTCCAGTAACCACCTTTTTTTGTGTGCAAATGGCATCTGAGGCAGATACAGAAATCAAAGGGATTCTTTCAAATGAATACAGAGACCCTTCCATTCTGCTCTGTATACACACACACAAACACAGAGAGAGAGGTAAAGGAAACCCTAATTCAACTCAAAATACAGTTTCAACAGAATTACATCAGGAATTAAGTTAGTTAACATTGTTTAAAAGTTAACATTTAAAGCTGTGAACTAAAAATCTTAATGACAAACCAAATGGGAGTTGCACTGCAAAACACGCTTGTATCTTATAGAGAAAACTAGAGGAAAAAGGCTGATGAAGATGCACTTCTTCTGCTTCTATGGCTCCTTTTCGGTTTTGAATGAATGATACCACTTAAGAGTGGGAATTCATAATCTAGACAGGTCACAGACCCAGCTCTCACAGACCAGGTCTGAGAGAAGGCATAAAAACTGCACAACTATCTGTGCCTCCTCGTGCAGATACAGGTACCCAGCCATAACCAAGTCCTCAGCCAGCGAAGGGTGCAGCTCCCGTCAGAAGCTCCTAGGCTGCCTCAAAGAGCCATGACAGGCAGAGGTCAGCAGTTGGGCAGTTGTGCCATTACATCCTCGGCAGGACAAGCAGCCCGGTGTGAAAGCTGCCTGACAGCACTAAGGCTGCAACTCTACCTTAGCTTAAGTTAAGCCTGCACTACTTCAGCCTCCACCCACAGCTGCATTTTCCTGGCATTCATCTGATTAGGATGTACACAAACAACCTACCCACAGTTATTTCATTTTCTTGTTTTCCACATCAACAAGATGAGGCCAAGAACTCTGATTTTGCTGGAAAACTCTTAGAAAATGTTCAAGGGCACTTCAAGCTTTAAGTGTAGCCCATCCAGCTGTTGAAGTGAAAGAAAAGCAAACAGTGAGCAAGCCCTTGCCTCCGCCAGCAGCACAGCCAGGCCAGATGGATGCTGCTGCTAAGACTGAAAAGGGATGCCTGCCAACCCACTTGTCAGTGGCCATTCCCCTTATCTTAATAGCTGTGCACTTGGAACATTACAGTGGCATTGCCTGCACACAATAGCTATGACGGGGTCCAGACAGGCTTTCTAACAAAGTAATACTCTCTTGATTTATTTTATACATCTCTCCATCTCTAATACTTTTCTTCTCTGCCATTCAGCTAAATGCTCCTCTCAGCAGCAACCTTCTTCCCTTTATATTTCGGTCCTATGCTGGCACAGTCTTTACATTAGAGAAGTTTATCATCCTCACCCAGCACCACACTAAACCAACTGTACAATTACACTGAAATCGGACAAATCTCACCTCAAAGTGAAGGACTATTCAAGTGCTTTACTTAATAAAGAGCATAATACCATACTGAGATTTTTCTCCCCGCAGATTATTTCCTTTGAAATATGATGCAATCTCTCTTCAGAACTTATGTATTGACTGATTTCAAGCTACAAATACTATTTTTCATGGGTGCACTTATCTTCCAGCATACTGAATGGTTTGCGCTGTATAGCATCTATTTTTCTTTTTAATAATTGGATACATATATATATATACATTTTTTTTTTAACCATGAGTAAAAATTTTATAAAATAAAGAAAATCCCTGGGGAGGCTTTTCTGTTTCTTGAACCGTTATACACAGTATTCAATGATCTATCACAATATGCTACAAGTACTTTTAGTATTACTTTATAAAAATATAAACCAAACATATTTAAATCCTAATTACTCTGTCATCAACAGAAATCCTGCAAAAGCAGGACTGTGAGCGAGACAGAGCCCAGAGCTCCAGTTGGAGGGGGGCTGCAAAAGGGCTTCCAAAGGAAGGGGTAAGGCACAGGGCATTCTCCCCCAGAAGCTTTCCCCTGCGAGCCATGGCTCAGACAACCATGGGGTTGCTCAGCCAAGGCATGGGGTGAGACTTGTGGCAGGTGCCGGAGACAGGAAAGAGGCAAAGGCTACAGCATTACAGCAGGAAGTAAACCCCAAGGAATGCAGTGTGGCACAAGATACATAAAGGAAAAATAATCCACTATAAATATCAGCCAATATCTTAACTGATTTGGTTACACCATTTTTCTCCTACTAGTTAAAATTACCTGCATTACTGCTTTTAAAAATGAACTCAGTTTGATTCTAACCTTTGGCCAACTGCAGGTTGCAAAGGAAAAGAATCTTCCTTGATAAGTAAACTTATGTCTCTTGTTTCAAATTCCTACATGAAGTGCATGTTTCATTGGATAAATTCAATTCATATAAATTTTAAGTCATCAGGAGGTGACCACATCAATCCAAGCACTCCCTCCAAGATATCCCGTATAGCTGTATAGTACCTTTTCTTTCCCTGAGTGTCCCCAGACATCTTCATCCTTTCAAGCATCAGCTCTAAACTCAGTAACAAGGTTGTTACATCACCCCTAGTATTATAAATCCATTTTTCTTCCTCAGAGGAAGCATCCTTTCCAGACTCTAAAGAACTTTATGTGAATTAATACAAAATCAATAAAATCACAGTCTCTCTTCTACTCTCCCCCCTATATACTGACGCAAAAGTTACTAGAAAATACTCCTTTTGAACAACATGTTTAAATCTACCTGGATGGTCTCTCTAGGGATACCTTAAATGTAATAATGAGGTCTGTAAGGCTATCCTGTTAACAGTGAGACAAAGACAAGAAGGAGAAAAAGTAATAAACTGAACACAACATACACTAACCCTACCGAGCAGACAGTAACAAGAGAACACAACTCCCAAGCCACTGACAGATGAACGCTAAAGGAACCACACAAGCACAAGTTTGAAAAGGTTCACACAGAACTTTGTAATTGATAAGACCAAGAGAAACAAGGGTATCTGTTTATTAGTCTCGTGGAAAACAGCGAACTTATTAAGGAATTTTTGAATGGCACTGTGAGACCAGGCGGAAAGATCAGCATCCGGAAAAACCCTCGGTCAAGGCCAGTGGCTGTGCAAGGGCCCTATGGTGTGGGTACAGATATCAGACATATTTAGGTCTATTATTTAGGGGATGGGTGAATGTGAGTGTGCTTGTGAATCCAGGCAGTAGGGTGTTCATAGTTCTGCTAGAAAACGTCAACCCTGATCAGCCAACAAAAAGGAGTAAGTTTGTGCTGCCTGTGCTGTTCATGTTTACGTGAGTGCTGCCTGCATTTATCTTTTCTGCCTCTCTTGTCTCTAGGGCTACCCACGTGTGTATCGCGTGTGCGCATCTGTGCAATACACGTACAGCCTTCCTAGGGCTGGCTCTGTAACCTGGAACAGCAGCAGTCTCCATCTAAAAGACCTGCAGAAGAAACCTCCTGAGTTGAAATCCACAGGATTTGGATTCCCTTACCAGTCTGCGATCTTCCATTTTCAATAATGAATTTTAATCAGAAAGTTATTGAATAAATTCACTGGGGTAAGTATACTCTTCCTGAAACTGCAACTTATTTATTTTATAAAAGTCTTTCCAAAAAGTCTGATATGAAGAATTTCCTCTTTTAGCCATGGAAACAGTTAATTAAGTAACAATATTTGGGAGAGCAACTATGTGAAGGATGAAATATCATGGTGTATCCTCCTCATTAAAATTATCCACTCTCCCATTAACAAACGTGTTTATGAAACAGGAGACAAACCAAACAGAGGTACTCTGTTTCAATACAGTTTCTAAAATAGTTCTAGATTTTCTACTGACTTAAGAATAGCATAAGCAAGCCTATGAGACCATGTAACTCCAAACTTCAGGTGGTAAAAATCAGCACAATTTCAGTAGCACAACGGCCACAAAATACCTCAGTTTTCCTCCCAGCAACAGCAGTATCACTAGAAGATTCTGCAAGTAGTCTCAAAACAAGAAAATATATATTACATTTAAAATACAAACATGGTACAATGCTTACAGTCCAGCATCTTCTGAAAGATCCTCCCTTGTGACCTGAAGTCTAACTGCTGCCATACCTCTGCAACCACTGTTGTTTAACATCTTCCAGAGAGGTACAGAACTACCGCATCTTGCAGAATCAGGCCCCTGAAGAAAGCCTCAGCTTGTTTGCTACTAATACCACCCAAATAAAATAATTTTTTTAAAAAATACTTCTAGCTGTCTTTTCACATTGATCAACCCAAGTTCACAGTGTATCTTACTTGCTGGAAAGCAAGGTAAGAAATAAGGCTCCTATTAATTTTTCCTTCAGCACCAATGGGCATTTTTCAGAGCTTGGGTTAGCATACAGAAAGAGAGGTTGTTAAGCACTGAGATGAATCCCTCTCTGCCGCTATTTTCCTCCTAATGAACAGTGCATTTTCAGTTGAAAACTTGAAAAATGGAGTGCGAAAACATGTTCTGAATACTTTATTCACTTCTCCCTTTATTGTTGTTTATAACATTTTATACATTTCAAAAGAGCTCAAATCTGTACCTCTCACTGGGCTGTCATTAAATATCCATTAATGCAGAATTCTTTTCACATCATCTTGATCAGTGTTACTGCCCTCTCCCTTGTGCTCAACTGCTAAAATTTCCTTTGCTTCCAAAGCTTCAATAAGCATTAATTACATCACAATCATACCTCAGATTTATATTTATTTTTGTCCATATGACTTTCAATATTTCCCCATTTTTTAGAGGAAGGAGAGGATAACAAAATGTTAGACTCATGAAGGAAACCTAATTATAGTATAGATGCTCTGCAAGTTTCCACAAGCCTTAAGGCACTGCAACACACATCTCATCTAATTCAAGTACCTCATGAATGCACCAAAACGTTTTTCTGATCATACTGAAAACTGTGCTCATTTAAATGACATTCACAAATGGATTTAAAAGCAATGGCCTGTAGATACTTTCTGAATAGCTTTGCTCTTCATCAGAAATGGTTTCGCAAGAAAAGTTCATATTAAGCTTACAGGCCATATTCACCTAAAAAAAGTTATTTTGCGCAAGTTTTCATTTTAAGAGCTTAATTTTTTTTTTCCCAAAGATCTTCAATCTTCAAGATTATAGAGAAGAAACCATAAGAGAGGGATTTTTAATGGAAGTTGACCTATAAAATGACAACCTTTATAAAAATACTGCTTTTCCTACATCCACTCACAGTCTGAATCAAAATCTGAACCCATGTGCAAGATATAAAAAAACTGGATGAAACAACATATGCTTTCATAGCCTTCAGTAAATTATTTTGTTATTCTAAGTCACCATTTTAAAGCCAATGCAGATACTTTAGGTATTAGCATACACTCCACTTCAGAGGACTTTTCGATTATTGATGTATCTCAACCGTGCAGCAGAATGCTACATTTGGTTTACACAGGAAAAAAAACACCACATTTGTCTCTAGTGGTCTTCTCATCTACCAATATAATAACTTCAATAGATTTAGTACGTTTCAAAATTTGATTTAAAGAAAAAAAATTAAAACTGCCAAAGATACAAACCAGGAAACTACAGCAAGCATCAGCTGCCGTAGCAAGAAAAGTAATTAAGAGGAGGAAATATGAATCAAGATACAGACATTTGAAACTTGCTGAAAGGGAAGAAACAGAGGAAAGTTCAATTGATGAAAAAGTTAAGCAAAGATCTTGAACAAGTCTGAAGCAAAGGCAGATAGGGAAAATTTAACCATGGCTTTTTCAAAAAGCTAGGAAAGAGGGAGTTGTAGAAGAATTCAGTAACCAAGGTGGAAAAACAAGAAACAGAGAGTTGTCACATCTGCTGTTAGAAAAGATGTCAAATGGACAGAGGTCTGCTTATGGAAAGGAAATCAAAACAAAGATGGGAATGAAATAATTAGTGTTATTGCAGAAAGGAAAGGTCAGATGACAGAGTTCGTGCTACGCCACAATATATTTTGGCTGACAGTGAAGTATAGAGGATTTTAAAACAAGCACTGACAGTCACAAGCGATGGATTTAAGACTTTGTATAAAAGGAACTGCTGAATGCCAGTGAGAGGATGTATAAGATGGGATGAAAGTATGTGATTTTCAAAAGCTCCTCTTTCAATGACACAAGAAGGGGCACTAAGACATCTTACGCAAAATCTGAAGTCATGAAAATACTAAGAATAATGAAAATAAGAAAGTCTCGTAGTCTTTTTGTTGCTTTCATATCTTTTTGTTAGTAACACACTTGAATCTCTTTTAGATTTCATCCTCTCCCTCCAAATGAGACCAAGAAACAACTTATACTATTAGTTCATTAGGCTTACATACACACACTTATTACAACCACACTTGTAACAGCAAATTCAGCCAACAGTCAGGCACCCGATCAGGCTTCTGCAGTACAGTCATGATACATGGACCTGGGTAGTTCTTCTTCCTTCACATCACTGAGATGCCAGCCAAACGTTCAAACTCAACTAGGTAACTGCTGCTGAGTCATTATGTTATCTTTCGGGAAGGGAAACCTTACAAGGTGGGAGAATTTTTAAATACCATTGGGAACTGGTAGAAGTGGCCACATGATTCCTTTTTATTGTGAGGCAGTTCAGATTTTTCCCTAGCATTCTTTCATTAATGAAGGACTGATGACTTGCCTCACTGACAATATTAGTGCCCTCCAAAATATTAGTGAGGAACCAATGGCTGAAATGGCCAAAAGAATGTTTATCTACGACACTTATCTATGATTTCTAAATTATGCCACAGAACTTCTCCCCATAGTGTGAATCTAACTAATTACCCATTTTCTGTTAAGAAAAAATTTGAATAATATCTGCCCCACATAGTAGCAATGCAGCTTCTTCATGGGTCACTGGAAGAGTGGATCATCTGACCACAAGACCAGCTTAACACGACCACAGAGAATGGAGCTAGTGTTTGTCTCTGCCTGGACGTGACTAAAGGGCAGAACTTGACATATTTTCCCAACTATTGCTATTACAGCCACTTCCCAAGCAGCAACAGCTGACTGTCAAGAATCTCAGACATAAAGGATGACTTAGCAATAAGGCAGAGTAACAGAAGTACGTTCAATCTGTGTGCCAGCCTTACCTTATATAGCCTGTATTAATTAATACATAAAATGAATTGGTATCTCAAACTTGAATGCCTTCTGAAGTGAGGGTGAAGGATCATCTTTAACCACAAGGTGAGACGACAGGGAGGCAAATGAGGTTCTGCCAAAGGAAATCCTGAACTCCTACCTTCCTGCCCCTTCTTTCCTTTTAAGTCTCACCTCCTTTAAATTTGGATATTAGGTTACTAAATTGCTTGTAAGACCATTTCAAAAGTTAAATGACAATCAGGAAACTGAATACTTCATCGTATACAAAGAATTTACCATATGAAGTATTTTTCACCTCAAATTGCTAAGCTACAAATAAAAAATCTGAACATGCATGCAATGACTGAATGCAGTAACACAGCCCTAAAAACTAGACACACATTTCACGGTACCTCAATCAGAAGTCCCCTTTTTTTAACATATGTCCTTCTTTTTTTACACACTATCATTCATTTCTTTTATTTAATTTCATTACGGATAATAATTAGGTGTGATGTGAAAAACACTAATGCAGTAAGGTAGGTTACAAGGAACTTGATACTTTCCATAATTACAAAAAAGTCCCATGCATTATAGCATGAAGCTGTGGTAACAGACCAACTGGTTAAGTATTTATTTAATCATTGAAGTCTGATGTCCAACATACAACAGTCACTCAAAGTATGAATTTGCTAGTGAGTAGCAGATAAATTGGAAAGTCATAAAACAGCCTCTCCTTCCTCATGTATTAAGCTTCAGCCTTGAAACCTGATAGCATTGCTTTCTGTAAAATTGACAACAATTTCACTTATAGCACAGAAAACATTTTTTCTTTGCAGCTAACTTCAAATGCAACGCTTCGCTGAAGAAGAGGTGAGATATCTTGTAGATGTCAAATGACTATAACAGGACTATAGAGGTAGACTTTCAAATTAAATGTGTGAAGTATGCTTTTACGTTAAACGGAATACTTCAGTGCCCAAACATACCTTGAAGCTTTCACAAATCCCCTCCAAATTACTTTGTTCAAATACAAACCTTAACAGACACTAGAACGTCTAGCACTAATCGCTAGCTATCAGTGGACAAAGTCAAACCGGATAAAGTCAGCATTTGCAAAGCAGCGCAAAAAAACCAACACTTTTTATTGCTTTGGAAATTAGAAGCTTTGAGTATAAAGCAAGCCTTTCATAACATGTAGTGCTGGGATCTCACATTTATCTGTTATCTGGAGAAATCCAAAACCTTCTCACAGAATGATCTCTGAACTCAAAAGACATCCAGCTGTGTTTCACGTGACTGGTACATGAGAAGATCAGGAAACTCTGTTTTGGTCCATAACAAATAATACAGAAGCAGTTTGCAAACTTATAGGCTGCAATTTAAAGGTGTTTAAATGCCAGAGAGAAGCCAGACTGTCGATACTAAAATTATCAAATTACAGACAAAATTACATGACGCTATTTGAATAATTCATGAAATAAATTCTGATAGTCCTAATAACACTGATGCAAAAAGTCAGCACTTTTGCCTACCTGAAATATAATACTGAATGTTGAGCAAGTGGTAGTCCGAAGATATTTCAGAGATACTCTTTCACTTCCCCTTCCCCTAACCATCTTCAGCATTTGTTAGAGCACATAAGCCAAACAACGCTTTCTTTTTGTGAAACAAACCCTTCCACTGAACGCAACTTAAAAAAATTGATGCTCCCACTAACCTCTTACTTTTCAAGTTAAAATAAAGCTCCACTGTTACTAACAACTGATATTGCATAAGGCTTTGTGTTATCCTGCTACTTAAGTCAGAACAGCCTTCCTGTGTGCAATGTAGTCCCGAAAAAAAACCAATAAACTTGTACTACAATTATTTCACAATATATTTAAGTATTTTTCTTCACTGAACAATCCATATTACAGAATCTATTTCAGTAATTGAGGTAGAAATCAACTTACCCTATGTTTTTCCTTTACTTTCTTCCTGTATTCTTCTTTGTCAAATTTGTCTTCTTCCCGCAGTATCTCTTTTGCTTTGTCTAAGTTGATACCACTGGCATCATCTTCCTCATCTGCTTGCGCCAAACTGCATTTTTGCGTAGGCGGCCACTGCTGCACTAACTGAATTATACATGTCAACAAGAAAAACAATGATTAGAATAATTTTTTCCACAAAGTTTTTATGCCCTAAATATTCCAATATAGTATTTTTCTAGACTAAATATAAAGGCCATTTGCAAAGGAAGCAAACAAATAAAACTTTTGCACAATACAAACTTAGATATCTTATTTAACATCACATTCAGTCAAAAATTTGTATTTGAAAATAATGTCTCCATTACACTGTGTTAGTGTTTAGTGGATTCACTTGAACTTCATCCCCTATTTTTCTCTCTTTGCCTAATGGAATAAATAATTTATAATTTCACTAGTCATTTGAGGAAAAAAGTAGTTTGCTTTCAGGAATGACTCTCCAAAATATATGCAACAGAACAAAACACTAGTAAATCTAAACAGTATGTTTTCACGTAAATAATCAATATTGCAACATATTAACGTAGAGAAAAATGAGATAAGCTTTCACCATACTACACGAAAAACCATGACTGCAGGTACATGTTTTAAGGGAAGCAAGAAATGATGAGGAGGGTTTTATTGGTTATTGTACAAAAACTGGATTGGAAATGTTTGATGATTCAAGTCTGACTTGTGGAAGACATGCTGAACACATCCAGCTTCCCTTAAATATCTGAAACTCTCAAGTGAAGACAAAGACTACATATTCACCAAAAAATATCCCCATCCATCTTATGAACTGATAGCTTATACCTCGTGGTATAAGCAGACATCATCTGGGGTTAGTATTAGCAAAATCATTCTTGCTTATGAATTGGTAGAGTAGTAACTCTTAAAAAGAAACTATACGTCAGAAAATATAGAATGTCTTTCAGATACAAATGAAAAACCAAACATGTTTAGGACTCCCCAGTGCACACAGGGTGTTACTCACCTGCATATTGACAAACCCAACCTACTGCTTCCGCCTCCTTTTGTAAAACGGAGTTTGTGTACTTTTATTTTTTAGAAAGGTACATTTCTTAAAGGGCTTTTATTTTAGCAAAGAGAAGCATGTGGAGTAGAACAGTTGAACTTCAAAGCACAGTTTTACACCACTCAGAAAAAAAAAGCAGGAACTACATCCATAGATGCAAACGTTTCCTGACACCCCTTCTTCATTGGTTTACTTTTCTAACTATAATCTTTGTGCTAATTTTTTTTCACCATCCTCACTCCTTTTTGCTTCACTGCATAGACAGATGAAACATTTGCATACGTATTCTAAAATGAGACAACAGGTTCTGATTATCTAAAAATATCTGAAGATACCATTTCCAGTCAATGGGACACCCTCTAAAACCTTCTAAATTTTGCCTAATATCAGTAATTATATGGCTATACTCCCTTCATCTGTAATATAAAATGCTTTATTTTATTTGGTCACAAAAGCAAATTACACACTTGTAAAGGTGACCTCTCAGCTTATCCTTTACTGAAACTAATCTAGAGTGAAAAAAATGCTACTTTTTCTTAATGCTGGAAATGGAAAAACAATGTATGTAGCATCTGAAGCTGTGAAATAAAATGTTAGAGAAGTTTACGGAGTGTGGAGACTTGCTAGTGAGGTTATCACCACATTAAAACCCTAGAGCGACTAACATCCACAATAGTTCCTTTTGGTATAAAATCTATACATTTTTCCAGGGGCTATTAAAATATCCAATTAAATTACTGGCAAATTTCAATGCACTGCTACATCAGCACAAGTAGAGAAAATTTGGTACTTCCTTAGCTTTCCTAACAAAACTTTTCATCTAGAAATAGTGAATGCTGGAAAGTAAACCAGAGACTTCTTTTAATTCCAGTACATTAAGTCATGACTTGGGGGATCTTTGTCACTATCTACAGGAAAATTGTTTTACATTTCTGTAAGGAAAAAATAGGCTCTTGATTCCACCTTAAATTGAAGATAATAGGCAGAAAAGAGGTACAGTCCCGTGCATCCACTAACTGCTCACAAACAAGTATCTCACAAAGGTGAAAAGAGGTCAGTGCTCAGCATTTTTTCCCCCAGTGGAAGTGAATTCTAAATGGAAGCTGAACAGTTTTGAAAAACTTACACTGATTATGAAAACCACACACTTTTAAGAAATGTATCTTTGTCTAAAAAAGTATTTTTGTCTTTCTATAGAAACTACAAATTCAGTTCCCACCAAAATACAGTTATGTTGAATTGATCTTACCTCTCCATCTTCAGTAAAGACTATTTTTGTGTTGACTTTAAATTTCTTCTTCAAGATTTTTTTAGCTTCTTGGGTTTTAGTTGTTTTTTTCTTCAGCTTTGATTTTGATGCATTCTGTATAAAAGAAAATGAGATTTCCTTTGGGTTTTTTTCTACTCACAGAGTATATGCTACAAACTTTCTTAAAAGCAATTAGATATATTAAATGTACTTCCTAAAATATATGAGTAGCAGTATTTTCCAGTAAAAATTAGCTAACAGACATTTTCATAAAGGTGTTTTAAGCAGGATGTTTCATGAGGAACTAATTTAGAACTCATTCTGATAACAATTCAGCGTAGCTGACATCCTGTCAGCAGCAGGACACCTGACTCATTCAAATCTCACTAACTTTTTTGGGACACTAGATTCACCAGCTTAGGCTGTTAGCAAGCCTCATCAGACAAGAAATCCAGTATAACTGACCAAAGCCATTAGCTACAACTGCTCAGATATCACTTTCATCTCACTTGTCATCACATTGTCCCCAGGCACCGCAGCACAACAGTTTTGAGTTATTTCTGTGTCAATGAAGTGCAGAAGTGGCCATGCAAGAACCTGCCCATTTCATAACTCTCGTCCCTTGCAGTCCCATCGGGGTGAAGAATGTCAGTGCCAGGAGACATTTACCAAACCTAGCATTAAATAACATTCAGAACCACAAAAGTTACTTCACATCATAGGGAAAAAGCTGTAGTGAAACAAAGTGCTGAAGACAGCAGGGAAACTAATAAATGAGTTGGCAGAGATTGTGAAATCCAGACATTAACACCGTTTCCAGCAGGCTGAGGTTGTTCTTTCCTGGCTACCACTGAAAGCAACACTGACCAGAAAAAGCAAATATTATCAGCAAAACTGTATCCCTGTATAAAACATACTGATGCTGAAGTTACATTTATTTTCTGTGTGTGCATTCTTGCTGTCAGAAAGGAGAGGTGAAGAGGTCACTTCTATTTTTGAGAGGGATTGAGGATTTATCCAGAGTATCTTCTCATTTTGGAAGTATCTGCAACTCTGGGAGGACCATTTTAATTACTTCTGGAAAAGTCAGTGGAAAATAAATCACAGATGGCCTGCACAGGTTTCACAGAGCCACCCATCTGGTGGCAACATCACAGAAACAAAGAACACGGAGATTTCCAACCTCCAACTCTTCTTCTGAGAGCTCTTCTGTCAAGAACAAAGGCCACGTGTTCAGGCATCTAACAGGACACAATACACAGGACATTTTAAACAGTAACTGCCATTGCATAAAGTATTTTATAGAAAAATATATTCTGCAGGAATAAGTGGAGACTCCATAGAAGACCCACATTCCTCATCCTGTAAAGACTGCAAAGCTCCACTACTCAGGAAAAAAAAGCCTGAAAAACAGTCACTAAACTGTCTAAATTTCTGATAAATAATGGAAAGTGGTCAAAACAAACAGAGAGAAAAAGGAAAAACTGAACTTTTTCTCATTTTTCCCTTTTATTTTGGTCATTTAAATCAGTTTCATGTTCTATACCAAATCCACTATAAAAGCAAGCAAAGAAAATTAACTCAGAAAGTCACTGTCATTATGATCAGCAAACTAATGCACTGAAATATGAACTATAGAAGAGAAAAATTACAGTCTTCCTAACAGGAAAAATTATTTGTGACAGCTACTGCGCTGTGTTATCAAGTAATGACCATATCTGTTATAGAAAATAGTAACTGTAGCAGCCCTCATGTCCTCAGTATTGTCATACAATTTTTGTTGTACTGTGCAGCTACTACTACTTAGGCACACCTTTAACAGCTCAGAAAGCTGTGCTATTCTCAGCCTCACACAGAGCCTCACCTCTGTACCTGGGAAGATAACGGAGCAGATAAAGCCATGTTAAGGCGCATGCGAGACCAAGGGGTGATCCGAGACAGCCAACATGGCTTCACCAAAGGCAGATCTTGCCTGAATAATCTGGTGGCCTTCTATGATGGAGTGACGGCATCGGTGGACAAAGGAAGGGCGACAGATGTAATTTACCTGGACTTATGCAAAGCCTTTGACATGGTCCCTCACCACATCCTTCTCTCTACATTGGAGAGGTATGAATTTGAATGATGCACTGTTCAATGGATAAAGAATTGGTTGGCTGGTTGCCGCCAAAGGGTTGTGGTCAACGGTTCTATGTCTGGATGGAGGCCGGTCACAAGTGGTGTCCCCCTCAAGGGTCTGTCTTGGGACCAGTGCTCTTCAACATCTTTATCAACGACACAGATGAGGGAATCGAGCTCACCCTCAGGATATTTGCAGATGACACCAAGCTGAGTGGT
>NW_010138902.1:0-20873 GCF_000699245.1 Pterocles gutturalis
TGGCCCCCGCTGGGGCCGGGCCGGTGCCGCGGTCGGGAGGCTTGCCTGGTCAGAGCCGCCGCCCTGAGTGCTCGGTTTCCGTGCACCGGTGGCTGTGTATTGGCGACTGGATTGTGGCATAGGAGCAAGTCAGATAACTTGGGCTAGATGTCGATTTTCTGGTTAAAACCACCGGGTTTTTGTTTTTTTTTTTTTTTAATCTGTAGGAACGAATTTTTTCTATGGTAATGGTTATTCATGGACCTGTTGGAGCTGCTCCAGAGGCCATGGAGATGGTCAGAGGCTGGAGCACCTCCCATAAGGGGACAACAGGCTGAGAGAGTTGGGGTTGTTCAGCCTGGAGAAGGCTCCTGGGAGACCTTACAGCAGCTTTCAGTGCTGAAAGGGGGCTACAGGAGAGATGGGGAGGCACTCTTGATCAGGGGGTGTAGTGATAGGACAAGAGGTAACAGGTTTAAGCTGAAAGAGGGGAGATTTAGATGAGACATTAGGAATAAAATGTTTGCCTGTGCGGGTGGTGAGGCAGTGGCCCAGGTTGCCCAGGGAAGCTGTGGATGCCCCATCCCTGGAGGTGTTCAAGGCCAGGCTGGATGAGGCTTTGAGCAACCTGGGCTAGTGGAAGGTGTCCCTCCCCATGGCAGGGGGGTTGGAACTCAATGATCTTTAACATTCCTTCCAACCCAAACCATTCTATGATTCAGTGATTTTCTGTTATCCTTTTTTTCCACAGCAGATTACAAAATGGAGCTGTAACTTGGAAAATAGGTCATTAATCTGGTTAAAATTCTGTTTACACTAAGAGAAATTAAATAAACTAGGCATGTGATTGCTACATAGAGTCAGCCTATGTGGTGAGCAGCATCTGGGGGAAAAGCAAAGATCTAGCCTAAGCGCTTTTATTCTTACATGCATAACGGACCTGCTGTGTCCATGGAATGTGTAGACTCTCTACAGGCTAGTTTGTGTCCAATGTTAAAATACTATGAATAGAAGTGTGCTCTGACTCACTCTTTAAGTAGCCCAGAGACTGAAAATACTTCTGTCTGGTGTCAACAGGAAGGAGGAGAAAGAAGTAGAAACAGACAAAATAATTCATCAGGAGAAAAGTGAACCCAGCCTGATCTGTCCCCCACCATGCAGCAGAAACTATGTTCCTCCGGAGGATATACAGAGTTGCCTCGAGTCTTACGTCAAGGAGATTTTTGGACCCTCCCTTCCTGACAATTGGCAGCAGACACCCCTCAAAGAAAACAGGCTAAAATATCACCTCCTGACTCAGCTGGCAGCAGAACTGGGCCATGCTGTCCCCAATTCACAGCTCCACCTGATGCGTAGAGCTGAGGATGTCTTGAATTTCTATCGCACTCCTGTGAAGGAAATGTCCAAGCTCGATGAACTGTGTGCTGCAGAGCTGCCCCCAAACCTGAAAATTACCTGGGAGCAGTGAGTCGCATCACAGAGCATCACTTTGCTTGTGTTCCTAAGGCAGGACTGCAGAACAGAAGCAGAGCCCTGTCCTTGTGGTACTGACCAAATATATAAATGTCACTAATAAAAGTTCATTGATTGTCTTCAGGCTTCATTGTTTCTGTTTATTATACAGGTGAAAAAGAGCAGAAGTTCTCTTTGTGAAACTGATGCAGTGTAGTCAGTAACAGCGCTAAGGTATGCTTTCTGGCCTTTACCATGCTGCCCAACTGTTACAGTGTCCTGTGGGGATAAACAGGGGGGACCAACACACCGCTTGATTTCCTGCACCTTGTAAACTTCTTGTCTTTGGTTCTTAACTGTGTAATAGACTTTTGTGAGTGCAGCTTGGCTATGTCAGGAGCCCTGTTCACCTTGGTCAGCAAGACTAGCTGAGCCAGCAAACTCTCAGGGAGGGAAGGGGAGGTAAGCCAGCATCTTTTTTTCTTTTGTCTTTTTTTTTTTTTTCTTGAGATTGAAAGGAGGACCCTGTCAGCAATAAAGTTTTGAAAAGCCATCATGAGTGCCATCTTAAATAAAACCACTTGTTCTACTCAGAATTGCTACATGAAGATGGTGACAAGTGGAGTTCTGAAATCTCTTAACTCTGTAACGGTCAGCTCTCCAACAGCCCTAAAAAAACCTGGTGCAGTCAAGGCAGCTTGTAGAATTCTCCCATGTTTGTTGAAGGACCGCATTTGTAGAAGTTCTGTTGATCCTTCTGCTAGCTATTTGTTAGTTCTTTCTTAAATGTTTTTATGTAGCTATAGAAAGATATATAATATTTATACATTGATTTTTCTTCCTGATTATGCAAGTTTGCTTTTAATCAGAGGAGGCAAGCAGTGAAGTCAGGCAGACAAGGAAAATAAAAAATCTGCAGCAGCCTGAGAAATGCCTGGTACTTTGTGGATGTTTTGTACAAAGGTTGTTTATAGTGAGGTTAGATTCTGTATGTGTGCGATTTCTGGGAATGATCCAGAAATACCGTGGTTATACCACTTGTTCTCCTGCACCCTAGCTCCATTGGTTTCTTTTGGCATAAAAATACTTGCAGCATGCTTAGGAACTGCTGCTTTTGTGTGCTACAGTGCTCAGTTTCTTTGTTCGGGAAACTTCTCAAGTGCTGCTTTCTTCTCATAGCTCTGAAGAAATTTAAGAAACCCGTTCTTTTATCTTTTTGAGTCCTGGGGAGTCACAGAATAGTGTAGGTGTGCTTCTGCATGTTCCATTGTGGCGTGAATGTGAGGGAACTGGGGATGTTTCACTGGTTACTGTGGAAGGCTGTTAACAAATCCCTGTAGTTGATGGAAAAACACAGTGTGATAAATAGTTAAATCTGTGTCATCTTGTCTGTTTCTGGAGCTGTTTGTGAGCAATTAATCTGAAGTTTTTTTTTTAATGAAATTATGTCTTCTTTCCATCAAAGAAGAGATACTTAAGCCTCCTCCTTTACTCAGTGTTAATTATCTAAAAAACCACTTCCAGTAGTAGTTGCACTTTCTGCTCCTCCCCCTTTCTGTGTCTCTCCCAATATGTAACTTTCATAGCTCATGTAATGTGATCAAAAGAGAGTGGAATGCAGAAAACTGAAAAATAAGAAGATAGGCAAGAAAAGAGCATGACAGCAGCCTCGTCTTCTGTTTTGCTGTGAGCTGTGTCAAATTGAGACTTCCCTTATCCCAAATACTTTAGTCCCTCTGGATGCAAACCTCAGACATGGGTATTTGAGATGCAAAACTTTTAATTGCTTGTAACAAGTTGGAAAAACAGAAGTCTGAAATTAGGTAAAAGTCTTGAGTAGAACACCTGTGTCACGGAAGGGCTAAGACTTCTAAGCGCTTGAACACTGTCTTTATCCTTGAGCTTTCAAAAGTACCTAATTTCTATTTAATTATAAATAAATAGAAGCCCCTCCCTTGCATTTGCAGGAGGGCTGATCTTTGTTTTAGGCAGAACTAAAGATCAAAAGAAAGTGTAAAGAAACCAGGTTAGGAGGGTATTTCTTAACAGAGAGATTGGAGACTGGGGTGGACGGGCGTCTCTGTGAATGAGAGAAAGCCCCAGTATACTACGAAGAGCCTCCTGCACGTGTAGAGACAGCTGAGGGAGGCCATCCCACACCAGCATGTCTGCAGAGTCTGCCTGTTCAAATCTGGGGAAGGATGAACATTTTATTTCTAAGGCTGACCTGTGGTTTTGATGAGATGTGCCAGTTTTCCCTCAGTACAGGTACCTGATTAAGTTGGGGGCAGATGGTTTTCCTGATCCCAAGAGTCATGTTCCAGAGCCTTTGCACAGCCAAGAGGCTCAAGAGGAGCAAGAACAGCAGCTCCGCAGGGATACCTTTAGCTGTAGGGGCACAGAGAGGCCACAGCCACCCAGCCAGGTCCCCCCCTCAGGGAGGGGGGCCAGACACTGCTGCCAGTCAGGTTACATAGGCCAGCTTCATACCTGAAGTGCATACAACTGCACACAGCTCGAGGGCCATACATCTGTCTTAAGAGATGATCCACTGCAATGCATTTATTTTACACAGCTGGTCATAACACTGGACTGTAGAAGCCGCTGTTAGTTCCCTAAGCTCACTGTACACAGCACGTAGGAAACAATGTGCCTCAGAACAGGAACTATTAAAAAAAAAAAGTCCAAAGGCTACCTACAGACTGATTGTTCAGTGTCACAGATTCCAGGAGATGGACACGCATTGCTCCTGAAGGGAAAGGTACCTGGGAAAAGCAAATGTCCTGTTAGGTTTAGATTTCCTGTGCAGGGGTTTATCTGTCAACTGGAAAAGGCTGAGGGTACTACAACATGGTAGCAAACACACAGAGCTAGCCAAGAGGAAATGCAGTGAACATGAGTAATAGGTCTAACTTCATCTGACCAGGCATCCAGAACTTAGGCACTTGCAAAGAAGCATGCATGCCCCTGTGGATATGCATCTACCCGCAGACCTCTCACGGGTGCCGGCATCCCTATGTACCATGTCAGAGAAGACAGCAGGGCTCACTTGCTTATTTCATAGTTGAGAGAGGTGCCCCTTGCCATGTTGCACTACAACTGGAAGGATGAAACAGTCCTTCAGGAAGTGGAAAAACTGAGATTCAAGTCCTTCTTCAACCTAGAGGATGGCGAAGAAACTCAAAACCACATCTTCCACCTTCAGAGAGACTGCCCATGCCATCACGCTAGAGGCTAAGCAGAGCGGGACAACATCACTACAAATTCTGTGGAAGCTATTGACCAAGAATGCAAGAATCATGCTGTGGTAACAGCACTCTTGGGAGGAACACAACCCCTGGGACCACAGCTGCAAACACTAGGCTACAAAATATGAAGTTTTTATCTTTGAATTCAACACTGTGCTAACCGTTTGCAGTATGAGTGGACTTTGGTGCTGCTGACTGGGCATATTGAAGGGAGTATTCATTGCTGACAAGCTTTCCTAACACAGCATTATTCTGCTAACACAGAACAAGGACTGGTTCCACAGGCAAGTTTATTCAGCAGAAATTTTCCCTGTGGATGTAGTGCAGGATGCAGAACGCTATCAGTGGTTCTTCATGGTCACAGAAAGCCCGCATGGCTTGAGTTGGATTCTTATATTCCTAAGACTGAAGCAGATACCAGTGGAGTCAGAAGAAAATACCAGCCTGGAAGAAACACCCCAAGACCAGACACAAACAGACTTCCCAAGTTTTCTTTGTGTCACAGGGAAAGAAAGAGATGAGGCTACATATTTTGGTTTTTTGATAATTATTTTTGCATCTGTTTTGGAAAAAATATACAAAAGCCAAAAGAACCAACATGGAAATGTGAGGTCAACATTCCAGTAAAAGTACAGACAGAGGCTCCACTCTTTAAGGGAGACACACAGCAGTTATCACTATGCTAGAAGAATGAGATGCAGGAAAATCCTAGAAACAGTGAAAAGTCATGTAATGAAGCCTTTGCCCTGGTTCTAGCCATTGTAATCGGGCTCTTTTTTGCTCTTCTCCCCAACCCCTGCCCACACTTAATTTGTGTTTTTATTCCTTAAACAAAGTTGTTAAATTGTAAAATAGCAGTTTTAATATAAATTCTGTATGTCAGAATTTACAAAAATGCAGACTGCTACTACAAGACTGTCAGTTTGGTTTTCTTTTTTTTTTTTTTCTTTTATTTTTTTTGACTTGCCAAAGCACCTCAGTGAAAACTACACTGTTGGGGCAAAATTGGCTTCTTGGTTTTGCCAATCTGAATGCCAAGTAATGCCACTCCAACTGAAGAAGTGACGTCATTTTTGCTTTGCACCAGTGCTACTAATTACCCCACAAATCTATGATGAAGTTATGAAACACTTAAAGCGCAGCCTCAGCTCCAAGGTGGTGGCTGTATATCCCCATAGTCGTTTCCTGAAGCCAGGTTTCACCGGGAGCTTTAGCTGCGCCTTGGGGAGGAACAGAGTTCTAGGGAGATGATATAGTCAGCTCACATGCTATCAGCTACTACTATAAATTTTCATGTCCAGTCTGTCTGTATTGCAGACTGAGTATGTTGTTTTCGTTATTCTTCAATAACTAGCACAATCACTCACACCAGAACAATCAGGCTTTGATTCAGTAAGATGCTTAAGGATATACTTCAAGTCTGCCAAGCTGTCTGGAAACCGGATGGCTAACCGAAGCCCGTAATGCTAAGGAATGCTTAAGTAGCTCACTGAATCAAGGATGGATGTTTATTACTTGTTGATAATATCATTTGGGTTAGATTCCTGATCACCATTATTTTAATCAGAGTTAAATATATGCAATTATTTCAGATCTATGCTGAGCGTACTCAGATCAGAATCTGACCCACTGGTAGAAGCACTTCTTATGGTAAGAAAAGGTAAAAGTGATTTTTTTTCCCCCCAAGATATATAAATTCAAAAATGAAAAAAAAATAGTGTACAAATATCACATAACAACATCAACAATTCCATAGATGTAGTTCCTCAGTGCACATTTTAAACATGAGAAGTTTTTTTTTTCTTTTTTCCATTCTGCTTTTAAATTCTGGCATAATAATATTAAAGCTAACAAAAAGTCAGGGCAAGCTACATCACTTCCTCATACAGAAAAAGTACAAAACATTAGCCTCTAACTAGACATAACATAATACTGGTCATCACAGTTAGACATTTAGTAACTGTGTGTCTTGGAGAGTTGTACTGGAGGGTAATAAAAAATAGCTTCTGTTGCCAGTCTTCCATCTCAGGTTACTTCAGTCATAGAAGCAGAGTGATTCTGCAAAGAGGAAAAGGCAAACGTGAACATCTGTATACATTTACATATCCTAGTGTGTAAAATGAGTGAGAAAAACCTTCATTAATAAAATCTGTTACCCAGCTAATCTAGGGCTTTAAAATGAAGAGATCACTGCAAACGTGACAGCTGTCTATCCTGAGTTCATGGTGGGAAATGCTGAACTCAAGCCCTGCTGCTGGGCTATGAACACTCTCATGAACAGGCTTGAAAAACAAGATACCACTTTTTCAGTGGAAACTTTCAAACTGGACCATATTCTGTCCAGAGAGACGTGTCAGTACAGGCTAAAGCACTTCATACAGCCACGTAACTAATACAGTGAGTCTGTCCTCAGTCATGAAGAGCCTAAAAGACCATGGCTTGGCTTCTTGTGATGTGTGCATGTAGATCCTACACAGTCTGATCCTAGGGAACATATAGAGCTTAAAACCACACAGAGGTGGGGTCATTGTGCCAAAACACATGCAGCCACAGATATATAGCAATGCAGAAGTCCTCTTTAGGTGGAAAGAGCAGGGGGATTGAAACTAGATGATCTTTAAGGTCCTTTTCAACCCAGGCCTTCTATGATTCTATGATTTAACCTTCTTGGAAGCCAACGTCTAGCACTTCAGTGGCAGTACAGCATTGTCCTTGGATCATGCTGCAGGGTTTGTGTGGGTGCAAGGCAAAACAAGAGGGGAATGGATGCAGAAACCTGCACAGAGAATGATGATGCCCCTCCTATATCTGAAGAAACAGTAATGAGCAGCCACTCCCAAGGACTTGCTTATAGTAGCTTCAGAGTAGGATCACTTTTCTGCCAATCTACTCCTGCACAGTAGATGTATGGTCATTTAGAGACTGATACTTGAATCAGAGAAGATAACCTTGCTGATTATAGTGGACATCAGCAGATAAGGCCCAGTCCCTACCTGCACTTCACAGTCCATAAGCTATAAACAGCTGACTAGACAAAATTTTTCTCACAGTCTACTAATATTTTAACCTGTTCAGCCCTTTTGTCAAACACAATGCAACGTGGATATGTAAGTAGCACTTGGTTTCCCCACTGCAGGTCCACCAAGAGAACAGTTAATGCACACAGTTCTGCAGATTTAGTTGAAAGTCTTCCAGCAAATCTTTGCTAATCAAAAGCGACTTTCCAATTAAGCAAAATATCCCCAGGCATTAGAAATACTGTCTTTTCCATTTTTAAATTCCTATTATCAGTTTATTTGTCAAAGGGTTTTAAAAAAGTTATTAATGATCCTGCCACACACCATATACACAGGAACGAAAGGCCATCTAGCACAAGAAGTACAATTTAAAGAACAAAGAAATTACAGCAGGACATTTCAGAGAACTGATAAACTACAGTTCAGCCTTGCTCACAGAAATTCTTGTCAGGTGACATTTGTGTGTTTTGAAAGGACTGGGTCTGCTTCAATTATGCCAACATAAGCCATTTGAAGTTAGTAGTTCAACAGAAACACCATTGATGATGCTCCCGCTAGCCTATTTTTTTTGCAAACTTAAAAACATGCTTTTAGCTTCTCTTCTGACAACTTAAGAGATAGAACACAGTATGTGTTTTCTTCTTCTTATAGAAGATACTGAAGAGTAATCAGGATAAAAAAACCTAATCTCTATAATATTCTTTTGGACAGCATAGTATATCCCCAGGATTACGAATGCTATAGTAAATCCCAAAAGCATTCCAAAGTATAATTAGACAGAATTACCTTTACTTTTCTCTCAGTTTTCCATTCTTCTAAGCAAAAGTTTGTTATCACAAATGATATGCAGAGGCATGTGAAATCCTACCGCTTTAGCTTTGGATGTGCACAGGGGCAGAAGATCTACATTATTTGGTAGTTTAAGAGATAAATGCCTTAGAACAAACTCTCCCCTGATGCACATTCACTCTGTACAATGGGCTTAATGTTATGAATAAAAACAGCTCCCTGTGTAGTTATGTCTACAACTAGTTTTTACTCTGCCATAGCAGAAAATGTGCTGATGATGGTCTGGGTGAGAGGATTTATATTACCTGTGCACTCAATGTTTCCAGAGGACTTTCCACTCTTGGAAAGGCCATTAGTGGCATTCCTCGTGGGTCTTCAGGCTTCGGTTTAGAAGGAGCTCCATGAGTGCCTTTAAAGTTATGGACAACACATATTCCCTGTGTAATGCAGAAAAAAAAAAAAAAGAAAAAAGTGAGGTCAGCATGTTCTGTCCCTGGGAAAAATACATAGGAATTACCACTGGGTGTCTCACAACTGCCAGTTTTTGCAAATAACTGAACATGGGTTTTGGTTCAAGGCATTATCTATCTCACCTTGGGCTACAGTGTGTTTACTGACATAGCTGTGTGGACAACTGCCTTGGTAAACTGATTCATCTGGCCTCTAATCTGAAGGGGTGAACCATTATCAGCCTTTTTATGTTTTATACAGCAGAGACTCTCATGTCTGCTTTATCATCAGAGAACCATGGACTACCCTGATGATGCATTTTATCGGCCAAAACCAAATCCCCTTCAGACTCTGACTGTCATTTCCAAACAGCAAAAACAGCTCACTGGATGGCTGAATCTACCTCACATCCAGATGACATCAAGCTCATTTAGCACTATTCCTGCTTATTTCCAGCACAGCTGCTGTGGTGTTTATCCTACAAACCCTTCCTTTGTTCATGACCCCGACTACTGCACCCACATGATGATGCTAATAAGAGCACACACACATGGCAGGCTGGGGCTTGGGAACACAGTGGAAAAAAAGACATGCAGGAGCTGACGGACACATCTGCTGTCAGAGTAATTCCTGCAGCCAGCTCCTTGCTGACTCCTCCTCTTCGCTGCTCTTTAGATCTGAGCAAGGAGCAGGCTGCAGCCTGGGTGAGTCTTGTGCCGGCAGCAGAAACCTCACAGCACCTCTCCCCTCCAAGCTCCAGGGAGACCCCTTCCACCACTCTGCAGCTGAGCTTGTGACATTTGCAGGGTGGCAGAAGGTCTGCAGGGCCAAAATGTGGCTGGGAGCGGGCTGTCACTGCCAGAAACACGTACTGGGAGCATATAGATTGTCTTGACCAGATATACAGGGTCACTGCCTCTTATATTGCATGGGCTAGATTTAAGCTGCCATTCCCAGGGGGCATCAAACAAACTACTTACATTAAAGCCAAGGAGATTCAGGTGTGAGGGTTTTATTTTATTTTTTTTATTTAAAGGGAACACAGGAATAAATGATATGTGATGGTTTGTTTCTGTTTTTCAAAGTACAGAATAGAAAAAAAATCAGTGACAGTACAATCCAGATTTAAGGGATCTTTGAAACCTAATCCCTCCTGATTACAGGGATAAAGTATCTGTTGCTATGCAGCAGATAGATAGTTTTGAAGCATATTTTGATTAAATTGAACCAGACACATTTCTTGGCAATAGTGAGAATCACCTTGACTGCTGTGTGGGTAAATTATCAGCAAGAGATCCCTCACCAAACAAAACACTTAAACCACAAAGCCAGCATTCAAAGTCCAGAGAGATGCTGTTCCTAGATTGTGTGGGAAGGCCTCTGATACATTTCAATGAGATGGTGAACAATTTCAGCTCAACTCCAACTGTTGTAAAGGGAGGTAGTTTTGTCTGCCAGGGAGTTTGTCCTATTGCACTTCTTTTATGGTCTGAACAAAATGGAGAATGAGGACCACTGCTTAGAGCTCCAGACAACACCCTGTATCCTACATTTTTGCCAGATACCAGGCAGACAGGTTTTGCAACACAGGGGTGTAAAAGAAGTCTCAAGCACGCCTCCTTTTTGATACTAGTTGAAATCTACACCATCTTGAAGGCATTTTGCAGGACAGGTCAAGTAAGAACATGTACAGTAATCAAAATAATCTTGAAATAGATACAATGCACAAATGTCATCATATTAGCCTTATTACTCAGTATCAACCTGATTTCATAGTAGGATTTTCTCTGATGATACCTTTAATTAGATGGGGTTAGAATTAGTTCTTAGCAACTAAATCAATCAGCTGCAATAGGCCACAAGATAATAGTAACTCTTTTTTTTAAACAGACGTATTCTTAAAAGGAATGATGATGAGCTTACCAGAAACAAGGCTACAGCACTCCCCAAGATGAAGCCTGCGATCACGTCTGAACAGTGGTTTCGATACTCAGAAACTCGATTTAGGCCGGTGAGGAACGCAGCACACAGGGTACCCAGACACAGCACAGGTTTGGCTAACCTGCTACTCTTTGTTTTTATTGTGCTTGTGATGTACATCTGAAACAAAGGGCAAGTGAAAAATGAACAGAAGCTCTGCCAGAAATGCAACTTTTTCCACCCAGAGAAATCCAAAATCAGCAAGTATGTGATCAAACCCATGATTCCTTAAAAAAAGCCTTGGGAAATGGAGGAAGAGGTTTAAAGTAATTCAGAGAATACTTTTAAGGGAACAAGACACATACTGTTAAATGCTGTTTCAGGATGTCAAATATCCCATCAACTGTATTTACATACTGGACTTTTTCTGAGCTAGTATGTACAGGCTCAGTTTTACTGACTTCCCAGCTTATGCAAGTACTTGCTCATACACTAGCACACATTCACTCTGAATGCACGAGTAAATGTTTGCAAAGGGAGTCAAGAATTTATGTTTATACTCTGCAGAAACTGCAATGTGCACATGATGGAGTGCCTAGCATCTATATAAACTAGCTGCTCCAGTTTCCTAAGTGGTGGTGGAGTTTAACAGAGAACATTAAACCATTCCATATATTCTCCATGCAAGATGAAATGAAACACAGAATATGAGATTTCTTTCAAAACAAAGTTGATTCTGAAAATGTAATTCCAGAGCATGAAGTTTCACTGTACTTTGAGTATTTTTTAATGAACACCACGTTTGTATTTTATTTTAAACGCATTTTGACAGAGTGAGTAAAACAATGTGGGTCACAATTAGCAGCCAGTCATTAATTCCAGAGCTGCAAAATGATGAAGATCAAGCAAAGCAAGCCTGATGGCAAAACAATTCAATAAAATCATTTTCAGCAAGGAAGTACGGATGCCTGCTTGATTTCCAAAGCTTTGACAGCAAAGCAAATATGTCCAATACATTTGCCAGAAATGTCTCTAAGATGACACATTGCCTCCCACACATGAAACAGAGTCAGGAAGACATATTTGAATAATTAATTTGATTTTTATCACCAATCAGAACCTGATTCACACAACGTAGATCTGATCCAGTGAAAAATACAAACACCTGTTCTTCTTGGGAATGGAAAGATTAAAAACCATGCAAGTGTCTTGTCCAGTGTTTAGTATCAAAAGATGCCATTTTATTTGTAAAGAAAAAATATGTTCTCTTGTTGTAAAAATAAGTAAAATCACCTGAGCTGAAAATAGTTTAATTCTTGACCCTTTTTCAGTTGTCAGATATGGAAATATGGTTCTGTTAGACTTCTTGACAGATGACTCTGTAGATGATCCTTATTGTTTTAATCACATCTGCAATAACACCACAACTGGGATCTCTGACTATGCTGTCTGCAGGTCACAAACCTCACCTTTCTCTGGGATGACTTCATTTCTGTGGAAGGGCACTACTGGCTGCTTTGCCACTGGTGGCACTGTAATCAGAGCAGGGCTCTGCAGCACGGTGAAAATCTGACAGTTGGTTCTCCTGTGCTGCTGCAGCAGCAGCTAAGGATGCTGTGCTGGCTAACACTGCCCATCTCTGGCCAAGACCACAATAGCTCAGGAGAAACTTCCTTGGGATTTTCCTTTGCCTGTGCTGAAGGAGGTCTGTGGAGGCTTGGCTTGGTGCTTCCTATTGCAACTACCAGCACAGCTTGCTTTGTACTCCATAATCTATTTGTCAACCATGGACAATTACTTTACTGTATTTTAATGCCTGTCCCTTTCTTCATGAACCAGATATACAGAGGTCACTATGGTCTGGCATATAGTTTTGAAATCAAGAAACACAAATTACGTCCTCAAGGTCACTTTGTTCATCGCCTTTAATATATTCCTTTATTCTGCTGTATTGTGTATATTTTTTTACTCTAACTTTCTCCCTGTCCATATTTCTTTTTCCTTCTCCCTGACTGGGCCATCAAATGTCCTACAGCTGGGTTCTCCCCTCTGGCTGGTGTTAAAAACATTAGCCCTAAACTTATTACAGTACATAACTCTAGAGGAAAGGAAAGGATGCAGCAACCACTTCTTGGAAGGGAGATGGACAGGCCAGAGAAACCGACCAGAGGAAGGCAGATCTGTCTGCCTTTGGGCCTCTAGGCAAAATTATACTGTCACCTGCCAAGAAACAGGAGTACTAGACTTCCAACAGCTGAATTTGCCAGATCTCTGCCTGGGGAAGCGAAGTCTGCTCTTAAATGTGCTGCTGAGCACATAATTTAAAGGTGAATTCAGTTTCTGAAGTGGAACATTATGGTGTGTAATAGCACTGGGAATGGGACTAAGCTACTTGAGAGGCTCCTGCTTGCTTTGTTTTTCCAACCTAATAACCTGACTGCAGCAAATGCCTTGAAATGACAGCTGAGCGCTAGGCGGCAATCTTGCCCTAATCTTTGCTGCTACGTTGAGCTGCACCTGACTATCGCCAAAATTCACGCTGAGGTTCTTTGGAAACAATAGGAAAAAATACTACTGAAGTGTGTGAATAATTACTACCCATCCTCTCACCCTATGCATTCCTTTTAGAAGGAGCCAATTCAAATGAGCAATATGGAGCTGGATTGCTGTTCTGTTCCCCACCAAAGCACTACTGTAGCTTACAGCATCCAAAGGAAAAGCATCACCTCTTTAAAGAAATGATGCAGTCCTGCTGTGACACCTGCAAACCCTAGCTACAGAGAACAACCCACAAATGCTTGTTTTCTGACAGCTAGAAGAGGAAGCTGGATCTCTGGTGTACCCACATGGGAGATGGAAAGTTTCTAATGTATTTGAAGATTCATATTTCTCAGCAGTAAAATGTAAACTTGTAGTAAAGAGAACACTTTTAGCAATGACGATAATTAACCCTGTGAACAGATTGCCAAGGGAAATCTGTTAAATCCTCATGAGGAGGGTTTAAAACAAGACAAACGGTTTTCCCATAAGGTACGCTCCAGTTCATCCGTAAATCTCACACTGAACTCAGAAACAACTGGGAGAGCTTCTCCATTCTGGTCAGACTTCCCAATCACTGTCGTTTGATCTTTATCGTCCTGGTCCCTAAGCCAAGACATTTTTTTAAGATTCTCACAATGTATTTACCCTTTCACTTACAGCATGTTTTCAAAGCCTTGTGTAAGGCCAAAATCTCAGTGAAAGTCACTTACATTTGATTTCCTACGTACAGCAATTATTTTTGAAAATTTCCCACAATGCTATTTATAAGGTAAATTTATTTACAAAATCCTAAATGTCAAGATCAGTTATTTGATGGGTGGGAGAGGGAACAAGGAAGTGAATACAAAAAGATGTGAAGAAAATAGAATAAATCATATTAAAAAATAAACTACAAATGTTTAACTATATAAGTTACCTATTCAGCTTATTTGCTGTGCTCTTATCAGTGCACTCAAGCAGAATATTTAGCAATGTGCTATGTGTGATAGTAGCATTCATCCTGTGTGTAATTCCTCCCCCATCTTTTTCAGACAGACAAAAGCATATACAGTCAAGGAGGCTTTTTTGTTTGCCAGTTTAAAATAGACATACATATATACATATATATATGGTTACATATATTTAAATGTATATTATATACCTATGATGAGAAAGGCAGAGTGCAGGAAGTCTCTCTTGTCCTTTTAGCATAAAGTGGGGAGATTTGTGACAGTTTATTGTCCTTGGAAAGTTCACAATTTCATACCAATACTGGAAAATTCAGTGTCCTACAAGCTTTACAGACAATATTTTCCTTTACCATAGAGATTTCTACAGTAAGAGAGAAGCAGAGGCTTTGACAATTATGTGTATTGCAAAACACGGTGCAGTCTCCCAGATGCTCAGTGAAGCTGCTCAAAGTGCCCAGGCCTTAAATTTTATTGATTAGTCTGGTAGGATGTTAATGCAGAAATGGAAGGAATTGTTGGTGTGGTCACAGTGACCTGGGTTACAGAAGGGATTTGCTGTGTGTTGCCTGCTATTCAGAATTTCACAAGAGTTGGAAGTTTCATGTCCAGGTATTGTATCACTCTAATTTAGTCAAGAAGCAATGCACCCAGGTGTAAATGACAGATGCCAGGTCATGATCCAGTGTGATGAGGTAGAGTCTTCTAGCCAGATGGAGGTGACAGGAAGCATTACTTGTGGATCTGCTAGCAAGAGCTTAGCTGAAGAATCCTAAACCCACCACTGAACGGTCAATGTAAGTGATAAGTTGCATCTTTCAACCATAGATACTCTGTTGTGTCTATAAAACAATTCTCCGTGCTTTCACTCGGGAGGCAAACAGGACGATCAGCAAGGATATCTACCTTCTCTTTACAATAAGAAGGCCTCCAGTTGTGCTAGTGAAATACTTTAATTTTCCATGTTCTGGTTGAACACTACCATCTGTTAGATGCCTTTGTAATTGACTCTTCCGCAACCTTTCTCAGAAGTGCATGAAGTAACAGTTGTCTGAAGATGATGTAACTGGGATACCCACATGCAACATATCACCTGTTAGTTGGTTTTTGTCACAAGCATTAATGAATTAAGTGGTATTTCTAGCCTATCATTTTCCCTTGGTAAAGGCACTTAGAAGCATGTGTTTCTAACTGTACAGCAGCATGTACTATGTACAGTGGCCACCTTTCCTGCCACACTTCTGTGAGACTAATAAAACTTCATTGTGTGCTGTTCTAACTTCTGTGCAAGTATGGAAGCCAGAGCTGGCAGCTGTTTTCTCTTTCCCCTACTTTAGGCATTCAGGATTCATCTCTGCCTGCAAAGATCACAAAAGTGATGCTCTGGTTTCTCCTCAGCTTCTTTGGCAGGTGACAAGAAAAAGCCTAGCTGATTAAATATAAAACCCAGATTATAAAAAAACCCCAGCAAAACATAAAGCCAGACCAATCACAGTGGGAGTACTGTCACTAGCAGACTAATGAACAAATCAGTACAGAGACATCCGCAGAGGACATTTGAGGTTCAGTGATTGGAGGAGACTCCCAGATCTCAACAGACATCTGTAAGATGAAAGACAATGTCTGTGCTGATTCCATTCTCCTGCATCCTTATGTTCAACTTATTTTTCTTGCTCCATGGCTCAAGTCTTCAGCTTTATGCCAAATACAGCTATTACTAGCCAAATACCCTGCCTTTTATGTTCAGCAGCCCACATTATCCCACATATTAGAATCAGCAACACACTGCTCAAAAAATTGTGCACAGCACAATTATTAATCAAAGCTAGATTTGAACACTGCATTTCTTGTGTAATGTTCACATTAATCCCTGCTGACAGGCAGAGAAAAGACAAGTGAAACACCTTTAGTGCGAGAGGATGTCTTCAGGCAGAGAACTGGGCTAAAACTGGACTGTAGCCTGAAATGCCTTGAGGGCAGGCTTTTAGTGGCCTTGCAGCTCAGAGATAACTCCATGTCCTGGCTGCACCTGGTGTCTTCCTAAGTGGGGAGGAGTGCACACATGCCCATAACAGGTACTCTTGAAAGATTAGGGCTCAGAAACACTGAACTACAGGGACATAAGCTCAGAAAGGAAAAGCATTATTCCCCTTCTGATGTAGATATCACCCTGTTTCTAGAAGACTTGCATTCCTAGGAAAAAAGGGAGGTTAGGCAGTGAAAGTCCATGAAAGGATGTAACTAGCTTAGGGCAGAACCAGGACCAACCCTGAACCTGGAGCTTCCATCTAGCAGTTTATCCTGATGAAAACAGCTGCTACAACAATGCTGAGTTTATTGGGAACTATTTCATGGTGCTTATTGTTCAGAAGTAATGTGTGCAAACTGTTATGGGCTTTCCAAACATTTCCCAACAAATCCTTATTAAAGGAGTTACCAATTTATATCTCCATCATTATTCACGCAACACTCAATGCAAACAGATGGGTACTCAAACAGCAGTGGGTGGCCTCTTAATTTTGTAATAATAATGTGATGTTTTATTAATCCACTACCAAGATCAGGGTAAAATATTCAGTGAATACCTCTCATTAGTAAGTTCAAGGCTTTTCTCAAATCCTGATGACCTACAGACAGACTCTGCCACTCATTTGAGTCAAGCTACTAGGAGAAAAAAAGACCTAGTTAAGCCATTTTGAGATCAGAACCAGGTTAAGTCCTTGGATCTTAATGGCAAAACCACCAAGATTTTCTACTTTGTGAGTAAGCTTCTTGGATCAATTTTCAAACATTACAGAATTTTTAGCCAGAGAATGCAAAGGAGCATCTATCTGTTTCACTAGACTTTTAAAAGGAGACAATTTCCTTCCTGCCAGTATAGCAGTGTCACCTTGTCAAGATGTCAGCTGAGGCCCACTTCTTATAATAGCAAAATTCTGGCCCTGACTTTTAGTACAACCTTCTTTGCCCAGGGAATACAGGTCCTAATCAAAAGGAGTAAAATCCAGCCTAGTTCAGCCTCCCACTGAAATGGCATAATTTACATTTTGAATGTTCAACAACCCATGGCATGTGAACATTAAAATAGTAGTGATCCACGAGCTGTTTAAGCATCAACTTCATTTTAATGTTCATGAGACAGGGGGCAGGTTGAATGCATACTCAAAGGCCTCTGAGACAATCAGCAGCAAAGACAAAGTTAGGACATCCTGCATCCACATTATACAGTGCCTCAAAAGCAATGAGCTTTTAATTTGCTTATACTAGAACAGAGAGAGAAGGGGATTTCCCCTACAGATAGTTAAGAAAGCCCTCCCCAAAACTGTCCTCTTTTTTTAAAAAAAACTCATTGTAAGAAAAATGGCCCCATCTAGGTGCACAAACAGAAACCTCTCATGCAAGTCAGCAAACATCACTGGCACTCACCGTGGCATATAAAGCTGAGTAAATGCTCAAAGCAGCGTGTTTGGATGGAAAGGATCTCCTTGCCTTTTCAATCACCTCCACATCCCCAGTGCAGATGTTGCCATTGTTTATGAACTGGTGATGGGCCCGACAGTCATTTCCAGTGTAGTTGGGTTTACATACAGTCAGGAAGTAGGGAGCCAAGTTCCCAGTCACAACCTGGCCAGCATTTACAAATATGTCAGTGGCAAAAAGTCCAAATGCAAACACTCCTGTTGAGGAAAGGTTAAAAATAATAATTATTCAAACAGGTTTTAAAAAAAAGCTTGCTACCTGAAAGGAAGAGATAATGAGAGGTGAGGGACCAAACCCTGCTGCCATTACTCAGGAAAAGTCCCTGCTGACTCCAGCACTGGAGTCCTGCATCAAAGGCATGACACAGAAGACCGTGTGCTTGAGTCTGACAGGTGCTTAACTCAGCAACTCCAGAAGGACTCAGAAACCATCTGAAAACAATACGCGTGTGCCTAAGTACTTTTGTGATTCAAGCTCTGAAGAGAACTGTGAGCTACAGATTTCACTGAAAACTCTGCACCTATACTATGCCTGTAAAGTTTCCACTATGACAAAGCCTCACAGCCTGCAGTCAAGTGTCATACACCCGAGCTGTTAAAAATGTTTATGTATTTTTACCACATCTGGGCCAAAGAATAGTAATATAACAGCTCTGAACCTGAAAGAGCACTGTAGTGCTGAGACACAATACTGCACTTATTTTAACATGATGTGCTGGTGTTGGCTAGGATAGAGTAAATTTTCTCCATAGTAGCTGCTATGGGGATATGTTTTGGACTTGTGCTGGAAACAGTGTTGATAACCCAGGGATGTGTTAGTAACTGCTGAGCAGTGCTTACACAGAGTCAAGGCCTTTTCTACTCCTCACCCAGCCCACCAGTGAGCAAGCTGGGGGTGCACAAGGAGTTGGGAGGGGACACAGCTGGGACAGCAGACCCCAGCTGACCAAAGGGCTGTTCCATACCATATGAAGTCAGGCTTGGCAATAAAAGCTGGGGGAAGAAGAAGGAAGCAGGGAACATTCAGAGTTATGGTGTTTGTCTTCCCAAGTAACCATTAGGTGTGATGGAGCCCTGCTGTCCTAGAGATGTCTGAAAAGCTGCCTGCCATGGGAAGTAGTGAATTAATTCCTTGGTTTGCTTTGCTTGCATGTGCAGCTTTTGCTTTACCTATTAAACTGTCTTTATCTCAACCTATGAGTTTTCTCACTTTTATCCTTCTGATTCTCGCCCCCATCCCACCAAGGGGGACTGAGCAAGTGGCTGGATGGGGCTTATGGCTTGCTAGTGCTAAACCACGACACATGACTACATAGTGTCAAGTACCTTTTGGATTTTGACTATTCCCCATCTTGACGTTAAAAAATTAAGATCCTGATCTAGCAATATTTGGCAGGTCCTTTGGGAAACGTCCTAATGCTTTGCTCTAGAAGACACTTCCACAGAGTTGCAGTTCAGCTCATGTCACTGGGAGCACATACCAGCAAATACTATTGCAGAAAGTATTCGCTTGAACCCAGGAACATTTCCAAAGTTGTGGAGCATCCTCTGCTTGACACTGCAGTTGCCACATCCTCCACTGACTCCCCAATGACTGTTACCAATACCTGCTACAGCTGCTATGAACATATACGAGGATCTTTTACTTGCATGTACTGCCTATATACCAAAGGAACAGGCTTACAGGAAGTCCTGAAAGACTAAATCAACTCCTCTTTCCCCATTCCCATCACTAAGGTGGATTAAAGTGTCACAAAGATTTAGAACAAATAAATATTTACTTTTGGCATGGGAATGATGAGGGTCATATTTTTGCTTTCTCCCTCCTGTAGCTGTGTAAGCAAAAGTCATTTAAGTTATACATTAGCTGAGATTGCTATGTATTTCAACATGACCAAGAGCTGGAGCTCCAGGGAAAACATCTTAGGAGAGCTGTGATAAAATCTTAAGAGCTGGCACCACCATGGTTATGACAACTTATCTGTACTGTTGAAAAAAAAAAAAAAAGAAAAAAAGACTGCTATCGTCTGAGAAGCAAAAAATAACAGGGAGTCAGCAATATAATGCAGCAGAAAATGCTTTACATCAAATTAACAAGAACCAAGGATCATTCTGCAGATATTGTTACCCACCATGCAGCTAAAAGAAAGCAGAAGAGCTACAGCTGACAGAGTTAGGTCCTTCTAAACATTCAGGAGCCTTCTACATGCAGGACACTTGTATAGACAGTAACACAAAGGAAAACCCATAACTAAACATGCATTAATTGTACAAGTGTCAGTGGTGCTTGTGAGTGCCAGTTGCTCACAGAGATGGTGTGGTGGGATGGATACAGCTGTGCTGTAACACAAATTCTGTGCTGGGGAAGAACCCTCTCATTAAGTAGAAGCCTGGAGTGGATGCAGGAGTGCAGAGTGGTTTGTTCTCACTGCACTTCCCTAAGGTTAGGAAGGGGCCTTACCACAGTGAAGATGATTTTTGGGACTGAGTTTACTACTATTCATTATATGAGTTTATTATTATTCATTATTAATGAATCGATGTGTGATCATGGATTTAAAAAGCCGATAGGAGATAACCTTCTTCTGGTTCTAGACTGCAGGACTGTTTTCTGTCTTTTTACTGGCACGACAGTCTTCCCTGCATTCATCTTGCAAAGTATCTGTGTTTAAAAGGGAAATGGAGAGAGCACTGACACTGCTCCTTTATTTCCTTTATCCCTCTGCTAAGATTTTAAATCCATGTTTTTTTCACATCTGTCAGGAACTCGTCATCTACATTAGGCAGTGCACAAGCAAGTTCAAATGAAAAAAAGCAGTATCTTCTCCGCCTGGTGAAACCGCAAGTTATGTCAGAGATTAATCTTCTTTTTTATACAGCTCTTTGGCCAAATTCTTCAAGTTTTTTGGCACAGTTTTCTTTAAATGGTACCTTTGATGCACTGTGCAAATCACAGGAAATGCAGTGAGGATTATTACCCAGCCCTTTACAACACTTAGAGGAAATCTAACAAGCCAGTATCAGGCATCTAGTGGTTGGGGTCTGCTACAG
>NW_010138903.1:0-231 GCF_000699245.1 Pterocles gutturalis
GCGAGGAGCCGCACCTGGGATGGGTGGCAGGGCTTGAACATGCTTCAGCCAGGGCTCAGGACAGGGCTGAGCGTACAAGAGGGGTGGGCGTGCAAGAGGGGCGCGCGTGCAGCAGTGCCCTGAAGCCGCTTATCCAGGTTTTTATCTCCGGCGCATGCAGGGGGGATGCCAACAGGGAATTTCAAGGAGCATTCCTTCCCCACCGTGGTGGCGGAAAAAAGAAATGTAATA
>NW_010138903.1:280-594 GCF_000699245.1 Pterocles gutturalis
AGACAAAGCTATCCCATTGCCCACGTCTTTCCCAGTGAGCCGGCGGCGGCACAGAGCCCCTCGACACCCCCTCACCTGCCAGCACCAGCGTAGAGGGACCGAGCCCTGGCTCTGGGGAGCAAGTAAAACCCAGGCTCTCCTCCAAAACAACAGGGTGTTTCGAAGAAAAGCAGGAGAGGAAAAAAAAAAAATGAAACCCAACACGCCCAAGAGAAAATCTGGCGGAGGGGGAAGCACGAGCGTACAAAGGTGTTTAAGCAAAGAGCGGAAAAACAAATCAGAATTAAGACAAACCCCACGCTTGCGTTTGCTGG
>NW_010138903.1:637-905 GCF_000699245.1 Pterocles gutturalis
TTTCCCCCTGCCCCCCGGCAAGCCGACGGCCTCCGCCTTACCTGCGCCAGGTCAGGCGGGTTTTCCAGGGGCCGGGCGGGGGATTTGATGTCCTCAAAGACGGGGGTGTCTTCACTGGGCTCCCCTGACATGGTGACAGGCTTCAGCAGCGCAAATGCCGAGGCGTCCTCGGGGAGTGGGGTGCGTAGCACCAGCCCGCTGCTCATTCCTTCCGCACCCCTCGCATCCGCTCCCCCGAGGGGGGAAACAAATCTTAGTTAAAAATAAT
>NW_010138904.1:0-38277 GCF_000699245.1 Pterocles gutturalis
ATGCTGTGCCATTCATTCCCTGAGTCCTCAGCATCCTCTGGGTGTGCCCAGAAACCAGCTTGAAGCTTGACTTCAGATAGGCAGCTCATGTCATTCCCTGCATGTGTAACCCTGTAATTGGCTGTGAAGTGCTCTGTGATCCCAGCTATGAATGATGAATGGCTCCACATAAACCTGTGCTGTACAGCACTGTTAGTGCGACTGCACAACTCGAAGAAAAGCCCTCTGGAAAAAATAAAAAAAAGGATAATTATTCATATAACCAGTATGTGGGATTCCCACAGTAGCAAATGATGCCAAGCTGCCAGCTAGAGAGAGAAATGTCTGCTCCAAGCATGGCAGTGGTGGGGTAACAGAAGACAGGAGGTTGGATGCTCATTTTCATACAGGATCTCACAACAAACTCGGGCAAGGTACTGCGTGCCTTTTTTACCCAGCCTAGGAGATATCTTCCGTCCCTCCCCGGCTGTGTGGGGCTGAGGCAGTGGAGCAGGGTGTTGGCAAGAGCCCTGCAAGGCTCAAGAGTGAGACGGAATGCTGCAGGTTCTCAGCCAGCTCAGGTGATTTAACTGCACAGCTCCCTCAGGAGTTAATTTGTCCCATGACAAGCTGCTCTAGACCGTGGGGTGTTTCATTGCCAGCACAAAAGACATAGAGGTTGTGAAGCCTTATTTGTATCTGAAAAGTCTGGCTGGAGCTTCACGTGGTCTGGGGAGCTGAGTAGGCAGCGTCGCTTAAATCCATGCACTCAATGCCCAAGACTCTCTTCACTCCCACCTACGTGGTCCAAAAGGAAAGTAATGTAGTACCAACTCCACGTGATAGAGAGGGAGTTGACTTACTGGCTGCATTTCAAAGTGAATTTAGATATCCTTTTATCCCTTTGACTGAAAGAGTCACACGTACACGGGGAGTTTCAGGGTCCCCTCCTCCCCATACTGTGTCCCTACGGTTGGAAAGACTTCATTACAGGTGATGCAAATGTGTTCAGCACACAAACCGCATGTGAAGCTAATCTTAAACAGAAGTTTGTGGTCATATGAGCTACAGAAAAGTCCCTGTTGATATTTTTAGGCATGTCTGTAGGCTGGCCTTCTGAAGATGAGGTGAGTTCTCCTCTCTTTCGGGCACCTGTACGCCTCTGAGCACATGAAAACAGCCAGACACAAGGGATGAGTTAGTGAATGAGACCTCAGGAACTGGACTGCAGGAAAAAAGATACTACCTGGCAGTGTTGGCCTTCCTTGGCCAGAAATATTTGGAAAATTTGGGCAATAACCTTTAGGATCAGGTTTCCTTCAAGTTATGTGTCATTCATCTGTGAAACCAACTTTGGAGCTGTTCTCAGCTGCTTTCTGGTGTTTCTCACTGCCCCGGGCACCTTGTGTGTTTTGCCGGACCCCACGGTGGTTTCCAGCTGCTGTCATGCAGCTGCCTGAAAATGTGGCTGCTAATATTTACAGGATTGCATGGAGATTTGCTCAGGAGTTTATATTTTGAAAAATTTAAAAAAAAAAAAATACCAACCACCACCACTTGCTCCCCATCTTTCCTCCAGCTGCAGGCAGATGGGGTTCACCCTTTTGGCTTGGGGGTACTATGAGAAATGTGTGTGACTGACCGTGATGAAGCCACGTGAAAATGCTCCATTTTCTTCTTTCTGAGCGAGCTGAGTCTTGCTGCCTGGCTGCCAGGGTGCCAGCTCCCCTCTGCCATGCCACCTTCGGTGAAATCTTGGTGCCAGCGGCTCTCATTCAGCACGCCAGCTCTCATCTGTGGTAAGAATGAAGCCCCCGAGCGTTTGCCACATTCAAAGGGCAATTCCCTCCTGCAACAGAGGCTGATGGAAAACTCAGCACACCCCAAGTACCCGTAAGTGCTGATCCTGGGCTTTGGGCAGCAGCAGGAGCTTTGTTTAACTCTCCATCCCAAGGAATTTCAGCCTCACAGTGGTGTAACAGAGAGCAAATTCTGCAGCACTTGTTTCTTTTTATGCCTTTTTTTTTCCCTTTTTTTTTTTCTTGGCGACTCTACATTCTCTGCCTATCAAGCAGGAACTAAATAAAAAGGCTGTTATTGTGCTTCGAACCATCAGTTTAAGAGCAATCACCTATGCGTTTGGGATGTGCTGGCAGGGAATTATCTGCAATGAGAAGCTGTTTGCATTGTAAAAACCTGTTGGCTTTAGCTGTACCTAAAAGTGGATGTGACTCATTCAGCCAGGGGTAGCGCTGGGATCTCTAATGCCCTCTATGGTTTGGGAGTTGATTACCCAAGAGGACCCCCACCTCCAGACGGGTGTCCAGGCCATCCCTGGTGTCCCAGCCACCCACCCAGTGCTGCTGAACGCTGTCCATGAGCGTTGTCCTGCCCCAGCCTGCTTGGCTCCACGGAGCTGCGATGAGAGGCAGCAGATGTGCTGTGGGGAAGCACAAAGGTTGCAAAATCGTGACTGGGACAGGACGTGTTAGAGGAGCAATACGCCTGGGAAGCTCTGATGCTGGCATTGAGGAACCATGGGGGTATCATGAAGGAAATACTTTCATATAAAAGTGTTTCACAGCCAAGATGACATGATGTCTCCAGCTTAGAGCAAGCTGTGTCGGTGAGCCCCTGCCAGCCCCAGGCAGACAGATGAGTTTCTCCCTAAGGGCTCCTATGACTGAAGGTCTCTTGGGTGTCCAGAGACTGGATCCAGACATGTTGGCAGTGGGCTGTTTTCCACACTACTCAAATAAATCCCTTCTTGGCTCTGCAGAGCTGGTGTTGGTTCAAGGACAGCCTCGTACTCTCCAGGCTGCCCCGATGTGATGGGACATGAGGGACTGGCCTCACAAACCATCTAATTAGTTCTGTTCTGGGCAGGAGAGGCCTCCTCCACTGCTCAGCAGGTTCCTTCCTCCTTTGGCAGCGGTGTCTTTGTCACCAGTAGCACTGGGGACATGGTGATCCCCCCCAGCTGGGGCTGCCCCATGGGGCCTGGGGTCATCCCAGCAGCTGCTGCCCCGCTGAAGGCATGGGCTGGTTCACCAGCAAAGGTAGACTTGAACCAGGACTTGCCAGGTGAAGTTTAGTGGCCTGTTGGTATTCAGGAGGCTAAAGCAGATGACCACAATGTGACTAAAATTTATTAATCAGGTCACCTGCCCTCCCAACAGTGTCTTCAGGAGAGAGATGGAGGTGGAGGGTAATTCCAGGTTATTTCACACTGACTTAACATGTCAAATGCCAGGGTAAGCGAAATCAGATTCAGGCCTTCAGATTTGTAACACCAGCATGAAAAACAATGCAGCTGCATCGACTACGCGGGCTTTACACAGGCGTAACTATGATTTCGCTGTCAAAACTGGCATCTCCTGTGGTGAATGCCAGACTCGCTGGGCCTACGGAAATGTCACCTCCATGTCTCACACAGACATTTCAATCTCAATCATCTCGGAATCAATCAATGAAAACAGCACATCTATGTTAATAATGAAGCACCATGGGCCAGCACACAAAACTCCCGGTGTCTGGCACTGGGGCCACTGACGTGCTGCCAGCCCATGGCTCAGACCCCGGCTCTCTAATCACCTCTGCCAGCGCTATCAGCCCCCCAAAGTTGCTGTTTGCCTGTGATTCCTGGAGGGTAATTTATTACCCTGAAGAGCCTGACTCTTCTCTCCCATCTATCTATATCTCTATGGTACATTGTTTATGTTAGCATAATAATTTCTCACAGAGGATGTCAATAAATGCTGGAGACAAAAGCAACACCAACACCACCACCAACAAAAAGCCCAACTGCTAAATAATTCCTAGAATGAGTTGTCAGAAACCTTTTATTTACTGATTCCGCGCATTTCATTTATTCCTGGCAGCGGGCCAACCTTTCTGACAGTTAAGATTTATTGATTTAATTGCCTAGGGTAACCATGCAATAAAATCATCTCAAAGATAAATTTTCATGGCACTGTGCAGCATTGAAGTAATTTTTCAAGTGCTATGGCTATATTTCTGCAGGTTACAGGTGCAAAATTTGCTTAAAGCAGAAATGTCTCATTATTGTAACCCCAGCGCATCAGTGTGGTCCCTCCTGTGAAACTCCTTTCTTCTTTTCTTTTTCCCCTCTCCTTTCTTTCCCTTTCTTTTTCTCTGTCACTGGTTCTTTCTCTATCTCCCCCCATTACTTTTTTTTTAGGGGGGACAGTGCAGGTCTCTCAGAAAAGAAATTATGCTCTCTTAATTGGTTCATATATTCAATGCCCAGGAGAAGCAAAGCTTCAGTTTAATTAGTAGAGGGCTTAGAGGTTATTTACAATGTTATACAGAAGCATTTGTTTCCAGCTGTGTGATGCTTTTTAACACAGAGGCCTCACATGGTAGATGATTGCCATTTGTGACATTATAGTTTACTGAATCTTTAGATCTTTTTATTTACACTGTTAAAGGGCTCATTATAGTTCAGAACAAGGAGCAAATTAAAATCTCTGATTAATTCCCAGGTTAATGTTAACATGTCTGAAGTCAGAGATAATATAAACTTTTAACAATGTGAAATGTTTTCTTCTCTCTTACAATTTATTTTGAGAGGGGATGTAGTTTGGTTTGAGTGCAGTGTTTAACAGCCTATTGCTCTGGCAGCCTTGCCAGATCTGAAGGTTTCATTTCACTCTCCTGCCCCACTGAGGACATTTGGCCAGAGGCTGCTCCGAGGTGCCGGCAACACCACGTGGGCACCCAGCCTTGTGATGGAAAGGCTGACTGCTAGAGGTCCTGCGGTCTCGGCCACTGTGGCCTCTGCAAGACATGCCAGAGCTGAGTCCAGCAACTCAAACATCAGAAAATAAACCAGGAAACACAGCAGGGGTTTTGCTCTGCCAGCCTGGCACAGAAACACAGCGAGGACGGGAGATAGCAGTGGTGTGGAGATGATGAGTGTGGGCACCCAGGCACCTCCTCCGGGTGATACCATCACTTGAGACCCGCTCTCCCACCAGACTCATGCTGCTGGGGCCAGGGCACCTTCCCCAACACCTCTGACAGCTCCTGGAGCCCTGGCAGGCCTGCCGCCAGGTTTGCCCTGCTGAGCTCACCTGGGATTAATTTTAGTCCCCTACGCTAGTGGACCTTCCCCTACCCTGACCTCATTCTGCACCTTTCTCTTGCTTTCTCTTCACTGTTACATACAGACCCGCCACCTGGCCTCAGCACCTCCCTGTGCTCTCCCCACCCTTCTGCAGCGTGGGCTTCTCCAGCTCCCAGCTGCTGTTGCCACTTGTAAAGACCTGCCTGTAGAGAACTTGTGTTCTGCAAGGGTGCAATGACTGTGCAGCCATCTGCGAGTCACGCTGCATGGCCTGGTGGCTGCCGTGCTGCACAGGTTACCCACCGGCCCTTCCCTGCAGCCATCCGCCAAGGATGCAGGTCTCCCCAGCCCAGAGCAGAGCAGCATCCCACCACGCTGCAGAAAAGTGCTGCTGCCTGCAGGGACACCGGGACACATAGAATCATAGAATGGTCTGGGTTGGAAAGGACCTTAAAGATCACCAAGTTCCAACCCCCTGCCATGGGCAGGAACACCTCCCACTAGCCCAGGTTGCTCAAAGCCTCATCCAGCCTGGCCTTGAACCCCTCCAGGGATGGGGCATCCACAGCTTCTCTGGAACTCAACACTTCTGCTCATTCCGCACTAAAGAGCTGTGCTGCATACAAAAACTGCCCAGTCGGTCACAAAGAAATGTTATATATAGAAAATGCATAAATGACCCATTAAAGCTGAGTTTAATTTACATGCAAGACAACTACAACTTTGGTCTGTTAATTTGGATTATCTCCAAGATAAACAGAACGTGAGATGTGTTTCTACCTGTGAGGGAAAATTTGCTCCCTGTTTTGAAAATCATACAGTCTGAGATGGGCAGGTTAGGGTCTGTGTTATCATTGGTACCACATGAATGGATCAGATGCAGGGTTTTGCAACCAAGCTTATTTTAATTAAAATTATTAGTAGTAAAATGTGAAATTACCTTGACAGATTAGTTTTTCTGGTGGAAAAGAGAACTTGTACTTGCAGATTTGCTCCACTGATGGCCCTGTGGATCTCACATAGCAAGCACTGACTTTAAAGCCTAGGACCTTTACTCTTGCAGTTTAACCTCTTCGACCTCTACTCCTCTGACTTCAGCCTTTCGTTAGGTGAAATACGAAGGCAGGTTGGATACATTAAAAAGAGTATTACTGAGAAGAGAGGCAGTTGAATCAATAATGTCAGTAAAGGTAGACCTATTTATAGAGAAACAATGTCAGCATATGATAAACCTGTGAGTAAATTGGCTGAAAGCCCAGAGCTTTGTACTGGTTTGGAGAGGTTGAAAGGACCTGAGCAGCAGCAAGTGCAATCAGTAATCCCAGGGCTCAGAAATGTCAGCTGTGCCAACCGGGGTTCAGAAAAACAAAAGAAGTGTCCTGAGTGGGAAAGAAAGGTGGGAAGGAGGGAAGGAGGGAAGGAAGGAAGGAAGCAAGAAAAACGGGCATAGTTTCGAGTATTGTGAAAGAGAAATGCCAAGCCTAGAAAGCCACTTAAGGCTGGACAGCAGTGGTGAAAGCTGAGGTCCGTGTTTGCTCTCTTTAGAACAGGGAGCTGAGCAGGCTGTGAGCCGTGCAGACCTCCCACCCTGCAACCACCCATAAACCTCACATCACCTAAAATCAATAGAGACCTCCAAATTCAGGACAAAACCTGTCCAGGTATTCAGAAAAAACATCCTACATGTACCGACTGTTTAAACAAGTCCCTCCATTGATCACTAAGAGAAGAAACTTGGCAACTTCTGAGAATCCGATTCACCCTAACCAATCCAATACTTGGATTTGGCTTTTTTTTAAGGTAGGAAACCACTCAAAGCAATCTGAATACAATCTTGAGTCTATCCTCAAGTCTATAAATAACTAACATTGACTAGATGTAACATCCTATTTCTTTCATTGACTTTATAGAAAGTCAAGTGATGTGAGCTTTAGTGAAGTAAAGCTGATGTTCTAGACACCAAACCTAAGGGTCACTGGGGCCTCCTACTGTAAAGAGTCACATTCTGAACATACTCTTGGTAATTCACATTAGGTGGAAAATTTAAAAAGAACAACATTTCTGTTTTATGTGAACATTTGAGCAACTCTTGTTCTAGTTCCAAAGCAAATTTTTTTTTCCACAATTGTCAAAATTCTCCTTATTTTCACCCTGACCCCAAAAATTCCACATTTGGCCCAACTCCTCAAGGTCCTTCCCAGAGCACCCAGAAAACTTTGTTTTATTATATCAGCCTGAGTTAGAGTGTCTTTTGTTTTGTTTTTGTTTCCTTAGATTCTGAGATGGCTTCAGTGGACTAGTGCACACCAGATGATGTGGCCGGTTACATTTCTGCTTAACTAACTCTTTCTACTAATTTTTTTCCTTTCACAGTTCACTGCTGCTGTGGGCACACTGACAATCCAGGAATGTAAGAGTGCATGAAACACGACAGATTCATGTTTGTGGGGGAAGTTCAGAAATAGCAACCAAACAGAGGAGCCTTCAGGTGAATAAAAATGCATTCAGAAATGCAAACAGTGAGATCAAGCCTCTGCCCTGAGTCGTAGGTGTGTAGAGCCAGACGTGGACCATATAAGTGTGTGGGTACACTGTATGTTCCCAACAAACATAGGAGGAGCTAGGCCCACGTTAGAGCACACAGATTAATAGAGCCCTACCAAAATCCACAGTGTTGGGCCCTTCCAGGAAATCTCAGACATCCTCATTTGAAATAAGCAGTCAGGTAAGACAACAGTGAAAGTCTACCATGTGGCCAGGTTTAGAGGAGCTTGTGAGTGGCGGTGTCCAAGAGCCACGTCCATAACCATGCTGGTGCTGCTGGTTTCACTGCAGTGGACTCAGTGTTCAGTCTGGAGCCACGTTAGCCCAGTCCTGGTCACAGAGTGTGTGCTAGATGTCCCAAACAACACAAATAAAAAGGGAAAGGGCCATCCATCACGTTAGGACCCCTGCTGACACACACACTGTGCTCACATACATAGCAGAAACACCTCTAAAAAGCTCATTTTTATAATGAAACAGAGTTACAAGCTGCTTCAAAACCCCGGCACGTTATTAACATTGAAAACGTGTCCTTTGATATAAACTCTTCTAGAAATGATTCAGATGAATTAGCACAGGAAAATCTTGCTGAGTTGGAAAGCGCTGAATCGGAAGCAGTGCAGTCAGTGAATAATGAAAGTAAACCATCATTCTGAAGTATGACTAATGGTGACATGGCCTGTCTAGAAGAACGAATAATCAAAAGACGTACTACTTGGCCCTAAAACTGGGCTGAACATTTTTTGAAATGACTTCACTGCTGCATGAAGACCATTAACAAAACAGGAAAAGCTGCCAACTTGTGGACTACCAGTCCAGTGAGGGAGAATTTCACTTGTCCACAGGAGAGACAGATGATTCACTTTGTAAAAGCGTGGGACTTATTACTCTTAGAAGCAATATTAATAGATCCATCCAAAAATCTCCCATGGAACAGATCTATTGATGGTGCCAAGATACTTAGCTGAAAAATGTGCAGAGAAACTTGAATCTGCAATGTAGAATGCTGCAGTGAAGTGATTACATTTTGTGGCACCTAAAATGCTTTTATCAAAGGATGACTTGACAAGACATCAAGATAGCTAAATGCTTAGGACTGAATGTCAATCAAAGAGTTACATGTATTATTCAAGGTGCAGACTGAGCTTCAGCTAGGCAAAAGCAAAATACTGAACTAAGGCTTATGGAGAGTGTGTTTGTAAAAAGATAGGAGAAATCTTTTGCAATCTAAGTACATTCATTCTGTTTCTTGGGCTAGATGCATCGGGTGTGACTTTACCAACCTCATGGGGAATGAATTTGACTGACAGTGTCTCATTTAGCAGATGGGGGTAAATACATTGTCTAGTCATGATGTGGTTCCAGGACCCAGTTAGGGCTGCAGAGATTTTCAGCTCCATGCTGGTAGTCCAGCAGCTAATGGCTGCCAGTTGTAGTATGCAATAAAAGAATAACTGCCACCAAAAAAGTATCTTTTCTTTCCAGCAAGAATACAAGAACAACTGAGCTGCAATTCAGGTTTAGCGTAGTGATCCACTGTTTGAATACTCCCACACCGAACAATATTCTCCACCAGTAGGAAGGTACCTCCCCCTGACATGACCCGAGGGTGCCATAACTTACCCATTCAGCTTCTCAGCACATGTCCCAGTCCTCGGCTTCTCTGGGATGGCCAGGAAATAGACATCCCACATTTTCAATGGTCCCCAAAGACCTGGTGAAGCTTCTTCAAGTGACTAGCTCTCTGTACACAGACTTGGCTGCTGACGATAGCAATGGTCAAGAACATGCAAGTCCTGCTCAGGACTGAGACCTGCAACTGAAACCACCACTGATTTTTTTTTTTTTTCCATCACCAGAGCTGAATAAAAGGCATGAGCCTTATGCTCAGTCCTGTAAAACACCAGAATGACAAGCTGTTTTGCTTGAACAGTAAAAACAGCCTTCCTATAACAAAGGAACAACTAGAAGGGACAATTAATGGATCTCTATGCCTTTATACTTCTACACCTATATATTCTTTCTAATTGCGTCTGTGTCCTAAGGATTACATGGCTAAGAAGCCAGGGAGATACACATTATACAGTCCAAGACTGGCCTTTATAAAATTCCCAGTCATTCCATCAGCATTGTTTTCTACAGACCTCTCAGAGCATCTGACATGAAGTTACTAATTTTACTATGGAAGTGATCAAAATAGTGGCATGATGATGTGCCAAAGAATCAGGCAAGGATTGCAGTACAGAGCCCAAGCTTGGGAACAGCCCACCACTGGTCACACAAAGGAGGAACACATACTTTCACTCTACTTCCCTCTATGTGGCCCAGCTGCAATATGGGGCATCACCTGAGAAAAGGACAGGGTTGAATTATTGCACTATTAAAACTAGGAGTGAAACAAAGGTAAACACAGCCTCACGCTTGATCTGCTGTCTCCTTGCAACTGTCTAATTGCCTTCCATACCCAAAGGGTTTGCAAGACAAGAGTGGGAGCAGAATGAAAGAGAACTGCCTTAAAGATATGAAATATATCTATTAAAGGGGGGAAAAGCAAATTTTCCTATAGGGCACATGTATCAATTAAACATTTCAATATAGGGAGACCTCCCTTGTGATCCCAACATTAGTGCTAGCTTTGTTACACAACTCTATTTACACCTTTAGTTAATATGAATGAACAGTTACCATAGCAATTATTGCATTTTACGATGTATATAAAGTTCCTGATACAGTTAAGAGATAGGGTCGGTGTTTAAGCTTAGCTCAGCATTTAGCAAGCTTTCCTTCCTAGATGTTTCGATTACTTAGGAAAGTCTTAACCTCTACAACATAATGAAGGACTGGAAAGTTGTAGGGTAATTTGTAGGAGAATTGGTGTGCATGAGGGTATGCGCACTATTATAAAGCTCAATAAATAATCACGTCAAATCACTGGCATTTAGGACCCTCCAGAGAGGAGCTTTCCCAGCTGGCTTCTGATCCCTCATACCCTGAGTAATTCCAAATTAAATCCACTGACTTTGTGGAAGTATACGTGACATCAGAAACCCACCATGTATTTCCAAAACGCAGGTTAATTGGCTCCAGACAGCGACAAGGGGGTTGTATGTAGCTACAACTGTAGGGCTTCAGCTCCTCCATCCCAGTGTGGCTCAGAGGGAAAGTGGTGCAGTGCACAAATGGCCGGGGTGGTGGGAATGATGTAAGATGTCTTCCACTTGCATTTTATTGAGAGAGCCCATAAAATTCAAAATCCAGCTGTGCACATTGGTTCAGCCTGCCTATTAAAAGGGTGACATTTTCTCATGCCTATGATTGATATGGTTTTAGGCACATCTGTGTACTCACTTAACCCCCTTCCCTCTACCCCCTCCATCTCAAGTCACTGGGTAGACATGAAAAGTGGGAATTTGTCTTTTGTACATGAGGGTATAAAAGGCTTCTTGATTTCCACTGAAGGACAATAAGTGGCAGTTCACTTTGATTTCCCTCTCAATGCTAATTATACCTTAGTTTTACCCAGGGAAAACATGGAAGCCCAGCACCAGGGTAATCAGCCTCTTTTCTCTCTGAACCTCTAAGGCATAGGAAAGGGGGAGCTCGGTAAAGTGACCCGGACACATGTTACAATAGATAATCAATGGCTCTAGTAAAATGCACGTGAAAGCATTTCAAGCCCACATTTCAGTAAACATTCTCCAGAATCTGTGGCTATTTATCAAATATGAATGTGCTTTTCAGGATGAAGATCTCCTTTCCCTCTGGTGTTTTTGTTCCAAAAATAATTGGAAGTGACAATACAGAGAAAGATGATGTTTCAACTTCATGTTTAAAATAAATATAAGGCTGTCATCAGAGCCAAGCTGTCTTGTGAAGATCCCTCTCACAGGAGTCAACAGGCAGCTCTACTGATAGAGAATCGTGTTCCATTATTGATTAACTTTTAAGTTCTTGTTACATATTAGATTAGGATCGCTGTATGCATAGGGAATGAATAGCCCAATTACAGTCTAAAATAGCTCATCTCAAAGTGGTTCAGGATTTTGACATTACAGAAAGTATTTTAAGGAAATTACAGGGTTTATTAAGAAAGCCTTCAAGGCAGATATTTACATTTTTATCGCATGGCTTTTCAGCATGGGGAGGGCAAAATATCCCTCCTTTGTGACAGACAAGGCTGGTTTTAACTCGCTCTCAATTAGCTTTTAAAAACTTTGGGAGTTAGGGGTTTGCTATATTTGGGGTTGTTTCTGTATTGAAAGTACCAGACCAAGAAGCCCCAGAGTCACACCTGTGGGCTCCCCAGTTTAAAGGAGAGCACCCTACACCAAAACGTGCACCAGGCTCTGCTCCAAGGGATGCTTAGAGGGCTTGTTTTGGAGGCAGTGATGGTTCTCAGCAGAAGCTGGCATTCAGACACTCAGGACCTGCTATTTCATACTTTTTTGTACAGGACAAAAATCTACTGATGATGCAAAAGCAGTCACAGCGCCCTGGCGTTGGCCCTCAAGGGCACTGAGCGTTCACCACAACTAAATTGGAGTAGACTTAGGGCTGCTCAAGCACATGCCAGCTCTCAGCAAAGGCACTGAATCCAGTGACCAGGGCTCTTGTGGACATGGGACCAGCACTCTCATAATACAGTATTCCTGAAAGTGCTGCTTAATCTGCTTTAGTGTTGCCGATTTTTATAAGACTGGAGCAAGCCTAGGGATTTATGCTTAATTTCAAAACCAAGTGATTTTTTTTTTTTGCCAAAATCTGTCAACCTCAAGCTGCTTCCCACTCCCACCAACACATACCTGTACACAGAGCCACGCCACCCTCCACCCTTGCTCACAACCCAAGTTTTAGCATCAGCTTTAAAGCCCCTAAATGTTAAAAAAATATTTTTTATAGCTGTTCAAAACATAGTCATCTTTAATTTCACAACAAAATACAGTTTTGAACTTGGAGGAAGGGGGTAGAGAAGCCAAAACTCAAACCTCAGCTCTCAGTATTCACTCATCACGGTGCCGACAATATTGCATTTCACAGTTTTCATTCTGTATAACCACTGTGAATACTTCAGTATAGAAAATAACCGCCGTTTTTCTACAGAGAGTTTCCAGCCGTCAGCAAGGTGGAACAGTTTTAAAAATTGATCTGACTTTCCCTCAGATTTACCTAATTAACCATTCCCTTCATAGGTTAATCTCCCATATGGGGTTAGTGTTGACCACATCTCCAACAAAGCATGGAAAAGGTCACCAGAAACAGATTTCCAAGACCTTGAAGGGACTCTGTGGGCAAATGGTTGCAACTATCCAACACTGCGAAAGTGTGATTAAAGACAAAAGGGAGAGCCAGATGGGATCCTTGCCAATGAAAAACCACAGCAAAAACATCTCGGAAGTACTCCAGGCCCACTGACTCACTCTTTTTGGAAGATAATACACAAGATCTTTAGACAGAAGTTCTGCTCACCAAGTTGTACAACACTAATAGACTCATATATTCGTACTGGCAGCACAAGAAGCCCAAGTTCCCTTATTTTTGCATGGTTGCAAGCAATGTAAGCACCCAGAATGCTTTCCTTCAAGAACAGAAGTCCAAGTCTTTACATATATGTGTGCACACAAGGTCACGCTGGCTGCTCGGGTTAGATATCTTTCTTTCTCACCCCTCCTGAACTGTACACTAAGATATCTCACATGAGTTTAAAATGTCTTTCCAAATAAGGACCAATTCTGGGAGGTGCTGAGTACAGTAGTTTAATCCAGGAAAGTATTTTTTTAACTGAGATTGCCCACATGTGTTTAAAATTAAACAGGCTCAGGACAAATCGCCTTGTGCCCTGCAGATGAACACTTGCTGGCTGCAAAATCCAAGATACAGTCCTAATAGACGTCTGCTCCACTTCTGCACATCTGCAATCTAACAGGGAAATCCATAGCTTAGTGCAGGGAAAGTACAGCTGAACTTAGCAAGAAAACACGTTGGCTTGAGCCCATGCAGCTATTTTTTTTGAACCTGGGGACACTCCTGTCTCAAGTACATGGGTACAGCTGCAGATCCCAGTGAATGGCTGGTAGACATGCCAGGAGTCAAAATAAATTACACGGACTAAATGAGAGACGAATAGCTGGATCGACTACTTGTTCTCCAGTTCTGTAAGGTCAAAATGATGCTTGGCCCAGGACACTGTGAGGAAATGGCTTCAGGCGTTCACTGGGTTTGCACCCTGCTCCAGGAATTCTACCATTTGCTCCGTCGAGACAGGCCCACTGCTAGCACAGCAGAAAGTGCTACCTGAAGTGCGAGTTGGAAAATCATGTGGGGCAGGTAAAACCAGGCAGTTGGTGCCTTTGTTTTTCCAGGTGATGAAAAGCAGACAGGGAGCATATCTGCATGGCAACACGGATCTAGTGCAGGGATGTCTGGACACATGGAAATGTGAATCAGTAAGTCCAGGTCTGAATATCACCTGCCTTAACTGACTAGCTCTAAACTTGAGCTTATAGAGGAAAGCAGAGCTTATTGGTTAAACTACAAACACCGCATCAGTGCCAAGCAGGTTGCAGATGATCTGTCTGGGTGAGATGCCATGCACTACTTGGCTCTCCCCACCCAGTCCCAGCTCAAGCAACCACGAGCCCAGGGCCAGGGATGTGCTCCTGTCACATTGGCGTCCTGCCCAGTGACCTGCACGGGGACTGAGCCGGAGTTTGGGCTGCGGTGTGCTCCAGAGGTGCTCCATCACCCAGCGGCTCTGTTAGTCCCTCCAGAGTCTGGTGTCTAAACATCCCTTTACTTAGCCTGCAGAGAGGACAATTTCTGTTAGACAACAAAACTTTTACAACCAAACAGACCAAGCTGACAAATTCATAATGAATGCACTGAACTCTCACTACAGCACTGGATCTTCAGCAGTCTACATAGTCCACCATCTACAAATTTCCCTAGTGAAACACACACACAATACTTACCTGTCCAAGTGCAGCCAGTACTTACTTTGTTTCTAATTGTATGTTTTGCAGCCTTTAAGCAAGACTAGAGTGCTCTCTTAAAAAAAAAAAATAATTATTATTTATTGCTCTTGCTATCGCTGTTACCACCTTATGCTTAGAAATGTTCCTGTGCTTTGAAATGTTTCTTTGCTTTCCTTTACCTGAGTAAAGCAAGAGCAATTATGTAGCTTCATCCGTTTTTCTGAAGAGCTATGGAAAAATGTTGCTTTCAAGAAAAATAATTATAATTTTTTACAAATATATAAAACAAAATACTCCAGGCATTTTTGAGAGGCATTCTCACATATTGCTGAAATTAGTTGCAATGTGTGAAAATTTGCATAACAAATGTGACAAGATGGTTACTTAAGAGACTGAAACAGAAGGAATAAAATACATATTAGATACCTCAGCTCTCATTAATTATTATTCTGAATGAGAAATAATGCCAGGAGCAAGAGGGGTGCCAGGAGAAACGATGCGGAAATATATTATCATGTATTTAAAAACCTTTAAAAGGTATAATAATAATTAAGAAATTATTGCACTACTGATCTTTTTTAGTAGCAGAGCAACCACCTGTTCACACTTTTATTAATCGCTTGCTTGCCTCTTCCTTGAAGATGGTCTGTGAAGATCATTAAAGGAAAAGCTACCTGAGTGGAAAAGGAGGAGAAATAATTAATATTATGCAGGAAAAAAAAAAAACCCTATAAAACTCATAACTTTTATTAAGAGTCACACGTGAAAAGGCAGTACTGTTTCAAGACTGGTTTATAGCAAAACATAATTTGGCTTCAAACAAGAGCGGTGGAAGAGAGTGAATATTATTATTATTGATTTTGTTAATTTCCTCCAAATGCCCTGCCTTACCCAGCTTTGTCTTCCCAGTGCTTCCTAAAATACCGTGGGCGCAGAAATGTAGTTAAGGCAGCTCTGCGGGGCTGCTCAGCTCCGGGCGCCCAAGCGGGGCTGTGGCCGCAGGAGGTCTGGTCTCCTCCGGCAGAGCCCTGGGCTGATCCACAGCAGCACACAGCCCCAGACAATATCCCCTGGTGAGGTTGTTGCTAAGCTGGGAAACTGCAGCCTCCTATTTTGGGAGATAATGCCAGTTAATGTATGTTTGTTGTCAGACACGCACTCGTCTCCTGAATGACATTACTACAGGTTTGTGAGTGTTGCACAGGTCCCTGCTGCTTGTCTCATCCTGCCTACCTACGGAGGGAGATGAGAGCACAGAGGTGTCCTTTTGCTGGATTGATCCCGTCCCCGCTGCTGCTGCGGGAAGGCGCACACCACGGCAGAATCACTGTGGGCGTTTGTGCACACCATGCTCCATAATTATGGCAAGCAATTTCGCAAGTGTTTCTCATCATTCCCTCCCTTAGGCTTTGAAACATTTATGCTTTATCTGTCCTAAAACAGAAAAATCCATTTTTCTATTTTTCTCAACCTCTTTCCTTCCAGCCTCCCACAGAAGGAGCACAGAATATCCCATTTGGTCCTTCTGCAGTTAAATCTTGTCTTGGGTTTCCCCAGAGGTTTTGTCCTGGTCTTCCCTGGAATCACTGTCTCCCACAGACAGCAGCTTTGCTGAAATGGAAAAGTCCGTGTCCATTTTCCCCATTAGTCTCTCTTACATTTCTTTTGTTCTGCTCCCTCTCCTGAACCTTTTCCATCCCAGCTTCACCATTTCAAGGTTATTTCCTCACTGTCTGGCCTCGGGAAACTCTTTGAATGGCAGCTCCTCTGCCTGTGTGCTCCACCCAGGAGCTTCTGAACTCAAATGTGAGTCCAGCAGACCACAGCGTCGGCAGCGCTCCCAGCCACCCTCGCGTGGGAGATGGATAAAGTCAGCTCAGTATGGACAGAAATAGGTGAGAGAAAGAATCGTGCTATGCAGTGGTGCTCCTAGCTTGGCAAATACCTGCTACCATTCCTCATCCTCCTGGAAAAAACTCCACTCCCTGACATCTCTTTCCACTTTTAAGCCCAACAGCGGGGGCAGGCAAGCTGGAGAGTGAAGGAGGTGGGGAGGGAGCCAGAACACACTGCACATTTTGCACAGGGTCCTCTGCTGGTAAAAGACAGAGAGGGTGCCAGTTTATTGTGCCATTGCATGGCGAGGACCCATGTCTTCACTTTGGGCTCTGTGGCCTGGCTGTGTGCCCTCGCCTCCTGCCAAGAGCCCGGGCTACACTTGGCACTCATGTGGACATAAATTATCAGCAGCGGTTCACTCAGAGGGCAGACGTTCACACGCCGCAACACAGGAGCCACATGGCTCCACATCAGTGGCCAGAAGTGGAGTTTCATTGCATCCACCTCCCATGCTGCCCATGAGTGCAGCAGTTAGGAAAAGCCAAATCCATTTAAAATCATTTTAAGAGGGAAAATAAGGCCCTTTCTGGGATATTATTTCTAGCTCAGGTTTTACTCTGCCGTTAATATACTTTTAGAATGCATGAGAGCTCCTTGCACCCAGGGCAGGTAATAATGGTCTATTAAAAGACACCATCTCAGTTTCCTAATGCTCTATCAAAGGTTCATTGATGACAATAGCCATCTGACTGCTCTCATCAGCTCTAAGGAATTCCATAAAAGAATTAAATATCCTCTCCTCATACCTGCTTTTGTATAAGATTTATGACAATGGGAGTAATGGATAAACTGGGCACTTGCTGAGCAAGACTCAAATTTAAGATGTACCAATGCAAATGAGAAAGTGTCCAATTAGGAGATGCATTTCTTGGGAGAAATTTAAAAGTGTTTGCAAGGGCCGCAAGTTACCACATACACCTGGCTACATTCACAGCTGGTGTAAACACATACAGCTCCAGTGAGGTCAAAGGTACCACATCGACTTGCTGTAGCGATAAATTTGGGTCTTAGAGGCCAGGCACCTGAACAGCTCACAGCCGAGAAGAGGACCTTGACAGCACCTGGAAGATGTCCTCATTGTATCTATACAGCTGATTAAGTAGTGGCATGCTTTTTTGCCACCTGCACATGATGTCATATCTGTAAAGAGCATCACATGCTTGGGAAAAAAAAAAAAAAAAAATAAGTCCCTTAATGCCTGTCAGCACTGTTCATACTCCTGCCAACAGTAAAAGTAGCATCAGTGGGAATGGACTGTGTAATTAGTGTGGTGGGATAATTACATCCCATTTGCCAGATATTCATCTGGCTTAAGCAGTCAGAGGCGCAATGGTCATCACTGTGCCTCTTTACTGTTACGTCAGTAATATGGTCCAAAATTACCTAAAGCACAGGGCTGACACCAAGGAGACTATCCATTTCCAACTGTGCTATTGTTTTTTTGTGTCACTTCACGTTTTTGTCTTCAACTTTTCCACCTCCAAAACAGGAATAATTCCTTGCCCAACGTCATTGTCCTTTAGGAGGTAATCAGATACTACAGACGTAAGTGCCGTTTAAAAACTTGTAAACACAGCGGTGTCACTCTGTGTGGTAAGGCAATCACTACCCTCTCACCCAGCACAAACTGTTCAGTCATATACAGTGAGGGTCTAAAATTGTTAATGTATGCACATTCCTGAGGTTGCTCCTCCTCTATGAGGGTTTGACATGCTTACCTACATGTCCAGAGGAAGTTCAGGGGTAGTCCAGTCCCACACAGAAGTTGAGAGGAGGTGGTGGCCATCAGCTGGTCAATATCTAGAAGATGGGAATGGTGTGAGGTTAGATACTTTTTAGATTTTGAATCTAAAACATTTCAAATCTGCCAAAATCTGAGTCTATACAGATGTGCATGCTCTGTCAAACACTGTCTCTGTCTTTACATGTGCACACACACACACACATTTCAAGACTTCCAGAATGCCCACATTTGGGTGTTATTTTCACTCAGAAAAGTACAGATGTCCATGCTCTGTCAAACACTGTCTCTCTCTTTACATGTGCACACACACACACACACATTTCAAGACTTCCAGAATGCCCACATTTGGGTGTTATTTTCACTCAGAAAAGCCAATAACCATCACTCAAAATTTTACATCAAATATTTGAAGCTTGTCAGAGCCATGAGAGAGAGCATAGTGTAAGATGGGACGAGCCAGGCATTTTGGTAAGAGTCAGTACTACAGCCATACTTTTAACACCCTACTTATTCATTCCGCTTCTCCTTTTTTTCAACTAATTACACCAGGAAGACTTTATGGAAACTGTTGACAAGTGTTTAAAACGAAAGCAGTTCAGTCATTATTTCAGTCCCATGTTACTGTGGTAAATTGTTCATGCTCACCTCGTGCATCCAAGTGTTTAAAATGAAAGTAGTTCAGTCATTATTTCAGTCCCAGGTTACTATGGTAAATTGTTCATGCTCACCTCGTGCATTCATTTGTGAACGTTTGACATATCAGTGATTAATTAATATTAATGGCAGAAATCACTTCAAACTTGCTTTATGCTAAAAATCACACACAATCCTGGCTCTAATCACTCAGCACATAAAGAAACTTTAATTGATAACCCAGTTTTAATATCCATCAGGAACGGATTCTGTAGGAGGAACAGAGCAATGTTCCCTGTAATCATCCTAGAGGAGATAGAAAGCTTGCTCTACCAACATCAAAGAAGATTAGGCAGCAGAAGCCTGAGAGTAAAGTAGCAATTATGGAGGGTTTTTTTAATTCTGTGCACCTGCTTCATCAAAATAATAGGCATCTTTTAGCAAAATAACCTGAAACTCAGTTCACTGACTTTCAATTATCTGATGCTGGCAAAATGCATCTGGAGAGACATGAAAAAAGGTGATAGACACACAGAGAAATAAAGAGAAGGGGGAAATGAGGGAGAATATGAGGGCCTATGTAAGTGGGTGTTATAAATATCCTGTGCCTGAGGCTGATTATAGGAAAGGAATATTTTTGCTGAGTTAGGATTGTGGCATCAGGCACATTTGACCAAATTGGTCTATGGTGCAGTGCCTTTGACTACAGGAAAGAGCTTACAACAGGGATGGATTTGGCTCATTGCTTTTAAGGGGAAATTTAGGCATGAAACCTTAATGCAAGCAAGGTAAGCACACAGTAACTTTCCACAAACATTGCAGGCTGTGTAACTCAAAGCAAAAATTACTGTCCTCAAATTCTGCTGTATCAGGTGGTCTTGCTACACAAAACTAGGAATGGCAAAACTTTCTTCCAAAAGATAAGTCTAAAGTCAGACCAGAGTCAATCTTTCCTGGAGGTGGGAAAGGGAAGAGAGCCCAGATGCAGTCTTGGGGACTCCATCCCAATTTCTGGAAAAGCACAAGGCAGACCCTTAGACCCAGAGTTAAGAAGCCTGCCTGGGGCTTAGTCCCCATCCTTGCTAGGCTCTATGGGTGTTGTGTTTTTTTAATACATCCCAATCTTGTCTGCAAACACTTTTACAGAGGACAATGGGCAATTCTTTTAAACATTTCATGGTCTGCAACCCTGGAACCTCCACAGATGGAGCACAACAGAGCTCTAACCAGAGAAAAGCCACATTACCAGCCCCAGTACTAGGTAGTGTTCTTGCCAGCCTCAGGACAAAATCAAGGAGAGCATTTTTCCACCTTTTTTTCACCTTTACATCCTTGCTGAATTCCCTGTTCCATCTCACACACATCTCAGTCCTTCCTCCATTACGTACAACCACCCCCATCTCATTGCAGCTCAGAAATGATCTCCACACAAGCACTGGACAGGAGGACGCCTTCTCCATATTTTCTCTCCTGAGCCCTCGTGTTGGAGCTGCCATCTCCCTGCAGGAGACCCAAGGCAGAAGGAACTTACCACCACATCCTCCTCTGCATGCCTCCTCCTGCCTCTGCAGTTCCTCCTGTGTGATCACAGCCCTGTTGTCAGAGCTCTGTCTAAAAGTCGGTGGCATTGTGAGACAGCACTGGGGATGAACACAGGCTCAGGACAAGTGTAGACTTGCATTCAACCAACGTGCGAGCACGGGCTCCGTGTGAGGCAGAGCAGTTGCCCTCCCGTCAGCCGTGCTGTGTCCTGGCACATCACACACCCAGCAGATACTGGTCTGTATGCTGGAGGCTGAAGCAGGGAGGATTGCCAACCATGGTCTGCAGTGATCCTTCAGCATGAATCACAACCACATCCCACCTCACACGAGTGAAGTAGAAGTAATTCCATTGTAATTAAATAGGAATTTTTGTGTGAATTCCAAATGAACCTTTGTAACATTATCATTAGTTCTCAATACATCTCTTATTTTACCTCATTAGAATTATTGGTAATAAATGGTAGTAACTGGATTGTAATTAAATAGGAATTAAGATATGACTTCCTAATGAACTACAGCAAAGCAATCACTATGTCAATATACATTAATTGCTGTTCTGTTAGGAATACAGGCAACTTATTTTTAATGAATTGCTACAAATTATTATGAATATATGTCCTGAGCCTACAAAATAGTCTCACATCAGTAAGCGTGCCTGCTAGATGTCAGCCAGCTGTGCAGTGAGCAGATCTACCTAAGGAACGTGGGACTTGCAGCCTGGTAATACCAGTAGACAATACACTGAGTTATGACATTTCCACAATAAACTTTTTTTCAGAAGGTTGCAATTAGTTTAGAAAAAGATGAGACAAGATGCCATTGGGGCTGTCATCAGGGAAGTGGACTAAAAGGTGTGAGAACCCAACAGCAGTAATACAAGACTGGTCTATTTTTATGTTATTGGTTCCTGTTTGATTATAATAAAAGTGCTTTGTAATATGTCCCAGGGTGGTAAACTGCATATAGAAAACCCCTTTTTATCTTTTATATATTCTCTCACTGTATATAGAGATATATATAATATATGTATGAATAAAATTTCACTTCTATGACTGCTCTAGATTGAAAAGGCATAGAGAATATTTGCTTCTTTGTATTACCATTGAGGATGTACCAGGCATTTGTTATAAGAATGAGCAAGCTACAAGAGGCATGTCTGTAATAGGAAACACTGACTCTAACAGAGGTTTTGTCTCCACATTCAGGGTGGGCTTATTCTGATTCAATGGGATGGGTGGGGGAGTGATCTCCAAGCATGCATACAACTGATGAAAAATCAGCTTTCTCTTTTCACTTTGAAAGCTGGCAGCATGCGTCCCACCCAGCAGCCTCTCAGATACACACCCCAGTTACAATCTGCCTCCAAAGTGATCAACACTGGGCTGAAATCCCCAGGCTTTCACAGGGTCTAAATTCCCCCCATTAACTACTGAGGATTTTTTTCCATCCAGGCTCCTCACTTCCAGCCCATCATCATCACCTCACGCTGTTGATTTCTAGGGGACAGCAGCATCAGCCAGCGCAGACATGAGAAGCCAGATCCCTCAGGCATGGCGTGAGCCATCCACACCGATGTGATCACCTGTCTCCCTGTGGGTTTATGTGTCCTGAAATATCTCCTTGTCTCTATTTGTTTGCCATCACTATCTTTTTACCTCTCATCATACTTCAAAGCCAGTGTCTGACTCTGACATTTACAGACCCTTTGGATTTCCAGACCCATCAGAAAAATTCAGAATCAGGATCCGGACAGGACCCGCGAAAGCCACAGTCAAACACGTGGGCTCGGGAGAGGGCCACTCACTGCTCAGGCACCTTTGCTATACCCAAATTTAAATCACAGAGATTGAACAGGGCAAGCAAACTCACTTTTTCAATTTTGTTACCTAATCAAAACTCTGAAGCTTTCTAGGGCAGGAGAGTGTTCACATATCATCCACTTTCCATAGCCAATGCTGACAAAACAAGAAGGCAGGAATAACATAAGTCGTGAGAAAACTGCTCTGTCTCATAAATCTTCCCAGGAAAGTGGCTGCTGTTTTATGTTATTGCAGTGTGTTGTTTCCAATGAAGTGATTACTGTTAGATGTATTTTTAAATTGCTTTTGGTATTTTTAAACATACATGACTTTGAGAGTGATAGAAACGAGATTGAGTGGCGGTAGACAGTGCCTACAATATGATTAACTTTTCCCCAGACCGGCTACTTCTGAAATGAAGGTTACCAACACAGCTACTGTCAGCTACCCCTGTCTGAAAAGGGCTCACTGGAGCCTGGGGAATGTATGCAATTACCCGACAGCCCACCTAAACCCTCCTCTTGCTTCAGACACTACATAGGCTTGCGTTCTGCTTCCAGATGTTTAATTAATAATTGCAAGTATTACTTTAAAGTGTGAATGTGCGTGTTTAAGCACTACAGCTCTGTAACACAGATCCTCAAGTTACATCCTGTTGTGACTGAGCAGTTGTGGTTTCTGTCTGTGGAGGGAAGGAACAGCTTTGTGTGTTAACAGCTTCCAAAAAGGCTGAGCTACATTTTAGATAAAGTTCATTTGGAAGACATTCAATGCAATAAATATCAAGCGACAGGTTTTCTCAGGGCTTTACAAGTCATTAAAACTCCAGGTAGATTTTACCTACTGAAGGCTTCACTTGCGGCTTGCTGAGCTCCTACGGTTCTTTTCCTTGATATTGCCGTGTCCCTTCCAGCCACTGATGAAGCCTGTAACCATCCCAGCGCCCACCTGCAGGGTCCCTCGGGCTGCTGTGTGCTGTACAGACCAGGCACTACAGGGTTAATTTTACCCAGACAAGAGGAGACTCAATAAGAGGCAAAAGGAAAATGAATTAGAGGAAAATCAACAGGCAGCAAAGGAAAAACTAAATTACACTTCATGTACACACATGCACTCTTTTGGCTGGAGGGGCAGAAAACGAAGCCAAAACCGGGCTGTTTTCATTCTAAACAGTGTATCAATCCATTGATTAATTTTACACTTTGTTCCTTATGAACTTGGGCTGGGGCCATGAATGCTGCTATGAAAAGAAGAATATAGCCAAAAAGGAACTCTTAAAAAGTTGGCAGCCGTTTCAAGGCAATGTGTCTGGCCAGCAGGAAGGAGATGGCTCCTCCAGGGAAGTGTATGGAGCTGTAAAACCATTTGTGAACTGGCCCTGCTCAGTTTATAAGGTGTGTGACTGACTTAAAGTCAAGTTTCTTGCACAAATTTGTGACTTGTAAATGGAATGATAAAAGTAGTCTTAAGTATCATTTTTCCAAAAGGGCATTACAAGATTGGTTAAGAATGACTGTATTTCCTCACTAATACCATTAGCTTCAGAATTGTTTCCATCCATTACTGAGTCTAACAAGGAGGGTTTACCGTAAATTGCTACATGCTGTATGGTTCAGCTGGTCAGCTGTATGTTATAGGAAGCAGAAATTTTAAAAAAAATCAAATAAAAGAATACAATAAACCACCATGGACCAACTTCAGCCTTGGTGTAATCAAATGAAAATGGAAATTAATGGAGTCGCGCTCACTCACACCAAGGCTAACACATCCCTTGGTCATGGAGCAAAGGGAGGCAGCTAACCTCGTCTCTCCGTGTTGCTTCCCAGGAACAGCTATGGTGAGCAGGAGCAGGCTGCCAGCTCATCATTTTCCAGTTACCTGCTATCTGCTGCCTAAGTGTTTCCTGAAAAGCTTAATTTACCTTAGGATTTCCCTTCCATAAGTGTGTGTTCCTTCCAGTAATTTAGGAAGTTAAAGAATGATTTGGGAAATACCCCTAAAATCTCTCCAAGATAAGCCAAGAGTGACTTTAAGTAAGTGGAGGTCTGAGTAAGATCTCAAGTAAATGGGACAGAAGGAGGGGGGAATTCTGTCTGTGATATATCTTATTCCTCATCCAGACCACATTGCCCAGTGGGGGATAGAGCTGGGAGTTTCCATGTACAGGAGGTTCAGAAATCCCGTGATACTGCTTATCTTGTTTGCATCAGTCAAGAGCACAAATCCCATTTACTGATGGGGAAACTCGCCTTCTGTAGAAGAATAATGCAAAGTCAGGACACCACTTAAATGCCTTAAAACAGGGACCTGCAGAGGCTCAGGGCAGCACGGGTTTCACACGTGCACTCTGACCATTCCCTTGATCAGCAGCACCGCGTGGTCAGCACACGTCCTGGCATCTGCCTGAGGGAAGAGTTTGGCTCAACGGTGAATTTGACCGCATGTTCAAATTTGGCAACAGCAATGAAAAAAAAAAAAAAAAAAGATAATTAGGCGAGTTTCTAAGTCACTGCTCATCTAAGCCACAAAGCTGCTCCTGCAGTGTTTTGACAGCAGTTCAACCACCCAACTTTCAGACCTGCCAAGTGCCCCCAACCTCAGCATAAACACTTCTGAGCAAGTGGACTCAAACATCTCTGCACAGAACCAGCTCCTGCCCTTCTCACTGCATTTCAATATTGCTAATTGTTAATTAATCACAGACTTTACGCAGCCTCCCCCTTGCCCAAGTTTTACAGTTAAAGTTTTGTTTGAACTATGCTTCACCCAGCTGAACAGCGCTGGAGGGTCAACAGAGCTGCACCACGTGCTGTGAAAAGCGACGCTTCTTTTAAGAGGCCTCGTTATTGAAATAACTTTTGAGTTAATGTTTGGAAATAACTTTGAAATGAGGACTTGCACAGATTTGTTTTCTTAGTGCAGCAATTAGCTTCATGAGCAGTGACTGGCTGCAGTACCTTCTGCCACGTCTGACACATTAAATAAATTATTCACCCAGTTCATTAGCTAGAAATACAGTTTGCAATACCCACTGAGTTATAGGACACGCAGCAAAGCCACAGATCATCTCAAATACAAAAATTAAGTCAAGTTTTGCAGCTCCCACATTAAAAAAAAAAAAAAAAGTAAATAAGATACTGGTTTTTGTACCACATGGCTCAATCAGTTTCTTTCAGAAAACTGCCCCTCTGCCCTGTTCCCTATTTAATGATCAGATTATGATTCTATGATTCCCACCAAGTTGGACTGCCTCAGCAAAAACTCCCATTGCCTCTAGTGGAAATATCCTCAGCACTGGTTACTTTTTAATGAAAGTACGATGTCATGGCCTCAAGAAACAGCTGATTATTTTTCCTGCCAGTCCATCTCACCATTGCAAGCAAGATTGCTGCAAGTCATCTATTCATCAGGATTTCCATGGGCACCGAGCAGCAACCAGACACTTTTGTGGAAAGGTGGAAGCTGGGACAAGGAGAAGTGCAGGCTGTCCTTCATGGTTGCTGGTCTCTAGTGGTTACACTGGGACAGCCTCAAGCACTGGCTGCTCCCAGGAGAGATGGGATGAGCTGTGGAGACAGCACCCATTGATCTAACAGCTTTCCACCCCACACCTGCACACAAACAGGTCCATGGCTGGACCTGCAGCTGTGCAGCATGGATGGAGACACAGCTACTGCCGGTCTGAGATGCCAGAACCCATCTCTGGCTCCTGAGGAGCCCAGTCTGGATGCAAAAGGTGGAGCTGGACCTGGCTAAGAGCACTGGGACTTTTCATGAGTGGGTGTGTGGAGGGCATGGCAAGGGGTCCCCACACATGCAGGTCTTGCACCTGCACCACTGTCCAGCAGCCCATGCAGTCAGGGCCCTGACCTGAGGAGACACATCTGGGATCTTACCATGCAGTGTTAGATGGTTAAGTAGAGAAGGGGACTGTTAAATGTGAGTTAGCAGCTGAGCTTAACTAGAGAAGGCAGGGCAGGAGGGTGAGGAGACCTTTGGAGACTTACTTTGCTCTTCCATCCTCATCATTCCAAGCAGCCCTAAAAACAAAGCCCACATACAGCCAACTTCAGCTACAGCCTTGAGCTCAAGATATCCTCAACCAAAGGAAAGTCCTCCTCTCTTCAGAGGCACTAAAGCCACTAGCACATGTGGCAACCATGTCCTCACTTCCAGTAGAGCTGCCACCCTGAAACAGGCCTTGGATGACTTTTTTCTTTATTTAGTTCACTCAGATTCCCCAAGGTAAAATTGAAAATGTTTAGCCACTGCAGGTCAGCTGCACTCTTCCCAGCCACATACTGTGGATGACACAAGTCTGCTATGCAAAAAATGTGTTGTGTAAAGATGAGGAGAAGGGAGAGAAAAATCTAATAAATACCCCATTATTTCCAGTGTATATTATGCTAAATTTGGCATGAAGTCTTTATCTCACATAAACGTGAAGGTCACTTATTTGTTCATTAAATTCTCCTCAGTCTACATCATTATGCTCATAGTTTTTCTTATACTTTATGTAGTAAGGGCCTGCCAAACTCATTAGACATCAGCTGATAAATGGATTTGAACTCACAATCTGTTAAAAATCACACAGGCACATTAGAGCAATATTTCCATGGCTTAGAGACCGTACACATTTAAATCTTCCCAGAGAGAGTTTTGAGCATTTTTGATCCAGTGCAGCAGACTAAACACATAATTCAAGTCTGCTTGCTGTAAAAATTTACAGGCTGGGATCTTAGTATCACCAGTCATAAATCAAAGCTGCACATTTAAAAATGTGGTAGTGGCAAAACTCTTGGATAGGGTGTAAACATCATCAAGCTCATTGTCATGCAGCAGTTGTACTAGAATAGTAGGGGGAGATATTGTTAAATGTTGCATATATTTTCTCTCTTCTGGCAGATTTTGTGCATATAACGTATAACCCTGTGTAATTTCCAGCCTGGGCAAATTTCTGGGTGAGGAAGAGCTTCTGAAGCTGCCCTGGATTCTCACCCTAGTGCCATGGCTTCAAATAATTTTTTACATGAAACGTGGACATAGAAGAACATGGGGCGTGTTTATGCCATAGTTTATGTTTCACTTACTCATTGCTCTTTATTGTAATTTCCCCCAACTGATGATAAAAAGCTTATAAAGCATTGGGCTGATAATTTGCAGGCTCTCCCGCTGCTCTGTTTGTTATAAAGCTACTCATGTCTCCAGGAGAGTCTTTCTTCCTTTTCGATTTATGAGCCTAATGAACCACTGTTATTCTCCATCAGAGGAGCCAGTGATGCTGTGACATTATAGCAGGAAGATTTGAAAACTTATGAGAAAGCACTTGAAACAAACTGCTGCTCTTAATAAGTGCCTCTTGTCTTCAGTGTGGTCTGAGGAAGATCTAAGCAAGCTAATGAATGGAAAGAATAAACTGAGTCCTACACTAACCCTGCAAGCTCCACTGCAGAGCGAGAAGTGCCAGTGAGACAAATCCTCTGCTGGGACGAACAGTATTTATCAGCGGCAGGATGCTGATACACAGCTCCACTCCCATGAAGGGCCTGCTCAGCATACAAGGAGCCCGAGTCCTCAGGACTGCTTAGATTTCCAGAGCAGAGTTGTTGGATGTATGAGACTAAATACAATTAAATTGAACTGCAATTAAACTTCCACTGTACTGAAGTGTCTTTCCCTGGAGCTCAGCTGGCTGGCTAGACAGCCTTTTGCCCCCTAGGCACTCTAGATTCACCCAAACACATCTTTTTCTGGGGCCATTCTTGACAGTCACCCAATTCAGATCATTTCAAACCAAAGAAGCAGAGGTGGGTGAAAAGGGACCACTTCCTGAAAACTAGCTGCAGACTGCTGGTCACCTTGTTATTTCCATAAAGGGGCACATTTCTGCCTACCGTGACAGGACACAATGAAGAGAAAGGCAGTACCATGGCTCAGCCAGCCCCAGGCTATTTGGGAAGTTATAGGTCATAACCCACACCTTCATCTCCACCTGGAGACCATTAAGAAGCCCACGAAAAGCCTGGAGCACACGGTTCATTGGCTCCCAGAGTTAAAAGCATGTCTTGTTCAGAGCCCCATTGTGCAAGCTGTTGTTATCAAAGAGACAGTTCTTGGACCCAAAAATTGACTTCAGCTAAAAAAGTGCAGAGAGCAAAACAGAAGTGTGTTGCCTGGTGTTAAGCAATAAGTCATCGGCAGCGCCAGATGTAGAACACAGGTACCTTGGCTGGGACCGCGAGCAAGACACCAGTACGCTCTGGCAAGGCTTCTGCTGCCTTTGGCTGTTGTTCTGGATTCCCAGAGACACGTGGGTTGAGCTGGTTGAGCCATGCTGCCTGTTGGGGCAGAACTTGAGACGATGCCCATTCCCTTCCCAGCCTGAACGTCCCTGCCTGCAGAGCCAGCTGGCTCCCTCCAGGCTCAAATCAGAGTGTCAGACACCACCTCCACAGCGTGGCTCATCAGGGAGCTTACCTGGAGGGCAAACCTGCGCCCTGGGCTTCTGTGATAGTCTTGACATACCCCTTGTTGTCCAGGGGGGATGATGGAGGTAGCTGGGTGTTATGTTTGCAGGTGAGCATTCTTGCCAAAATATCGAGACCTTCCACCACACATGATGCTTGAGCATGCTGTCAGCTCTGTGTATTATTCATAAAAGCTCTGCTGCCTTCAATTAATCTGTAATCATCACATCTTTCATCACAGCACACATATCTCAGCAATTGTACTCATTACAAAACCACTATGGCATAATAGGAAACAATGACACGTTCTTTCTTTTTTCTGTGATACAGCGGGATTGGGAACCCAGCGCAATACAGGTCATTTAGCCAGCAAAATATTAGTGGAAGATGTATGGCGTTATGCCAGTCAGTGCTTTGAAAAGCTCAGCCTAGGTGACTCTGTTTGTTAAAAAGTATTCAAAAGCCCCAATTACAATCAGTTAAAAGCAATAAGCATGCAAATGATTTTAAAATAAACTTTAATTAATTTCAGCATATGTTTCACTTAGGCTGATTAGTCAAATCTGATTTTCTGAAAAGAAACAATAAACATCTGCTAATGATGATTTACATATTACCGCTCACATGGCCTGCAGTGTGTTCTGTGGCAGTGGGGAGGTTCTGCACAGCACACAGAAGAGACATCGTGCTGTGCCAGCTACCCCCAGCCTGCAGCCATCAGGTACAGAGAGCGACAAAAATAATTCTTTACTAAAATGGCTAGACATGCCCTAAAAGAACATGATGGTGTTTGTATGAACAACTGTCCCAGTAATGGCTTTTCGTTAAGCACTCTTTGTGTGAGAAACAGGTAAGGAAGCCTAAAGGCTGAATTTACAAGACCACAAGCTGAATGTTAAGCACTCTTTGGGTGAGAAACAGGTAAGGAAGCCTGAAGGCTGAATTTACAAGACCACAAGCTGAACCTCTCCACAGCCCGCCCTTGGTACAGAGCTGTACTCCGAGGTGCCAAGCAAGAAGCTATTCAGGCGTCTGCATTCAGAACAACAAGGGCTTGACCTATTGTTCAGATCCCACTACCCTCCAAAATCAGTGGAAAAATAATTATTTTTTGCTATAAGCACCTAACTTAGCCAACACAATCACTTGTTCTCTGTTCCTTATGTAGGGAGATAGGATGTGATAATCCTGCATAGTCAGAATGCTAAATCCCTCTTTACACCCAAGACTCCATCGTGGGAGGCCTGAATGCAGCCCACTCATACTTTTGGGCCTGTAGCTCACAGTAATGTAAATATTTAAAAGTCTATGGCAATTTATATTCACAAGGCTGATAACGGAATAGCTTTAATATCCTTACAATGCCAAATCCAGATTAACAAGATAATAGTGGCTCCCAAGCAGTTTATTAGCACTCATACTCAATATGTAGTAATCCTAGAGCGGAAAAAGAAAAAACGAAAAGAAAATGTCCTGCCAGCATATATTGCACACCAAGCTGCAGGATGTTGTATTCCAAGAGTTATTTCAGTTGTAGAAACCACATGATGCCATTACCTGTCACAAAGAGAGGATGAAGAGAGAAGGGTCTATGACAGGTGTTGCTTTAAATATTTTGAAGATATGCATCAAGAATAGTTCATAAAATGCTTCCAAAGTAGCTCTTACACCCACTGGGCTTGGCAGTCCTCACTCTTAAAAAACATGAACTTGGCGCAGTAGTCTCCTAAATCTTTTAAACTAGCTTAATCTTCCGGTAATGAAACATGCACTCAGCTAGATGGGTGCATTTATCTGAAACTCACTTATTTACAAGCAACCAAAACACGAAATTAGCTGGTCCCAGAAGGCAGTTTTGTACTTCCCCACTCTTCTGCTATCGTAAATCAACCCATTCAAGAGGGTGCCACTTTTGTTTTTCCCATTCTCACATTCTGTATGAACAAGCATTCCCCATTTAATGCCAAAGATGATCCTCTGGAGATGCCTCTGCATGATTCTGTGATTTCTGGCTTCTGTGGCATTAAAAGTGCATGTGTGTTGGCAGACATCAGGAGGTTTGCAAAATCTGGAGTTCTGGGAACGTTTCAAAGGAGGTTCCTTTACCAAATAGTGCTTCTGCTGTGTGGGCATCGAATGTGAGTGGTAACAGTAGGATCACCGCATTGCCACCAGTTACCTCTCTACAGAGAGCAATCCAGTGGGCAGGAAATGGCCTTAAGTTGCACCAGGGGAGGTTTAGGCTGGATATTAGAAAAAATTTCTTCACTGAAAGAGTGACCAAACATTGGAACAGGCTGCCCAGGGAAGTGGTGGAGTCACCATCCCTGGAGGTGTTCAAGAAATGTGAAGATGTGGTGCTTCGGGACATGTTTAGTGGGTTAGGTGGTGTTGGGTTGATGGTTGGACTTGATGGTCCTTGAGGTCTTTTCCAACCTTAATGGTTCTATGAGTCTATGATAAATAGAGCTCCACTTCACATGTGTGACCTTTTTATACCCATATTACTGTGGAGGCTCAAGTGCCCAGACAGCTAAATGCACTCATCAGAACCACTCAACATTTTCTGGGAATACTAGTTCTGCCAAAGATGCTTGTATCTTCTCCATGGTGGGGGAGAGCAACCTTAATTTACTGCATGTACAGAATTCACTCCCCAACCTTCTGCCCAGCTTGATGAAATAAGATTTTCCAGATTCTTTACCAGCATATTTGCTAGTGTGTCCTTGCTCCATTATGTTATTTCTGCATAACAAACTCTTCGGTGGTCAAGCTGCATCAATATATAAGATATTTTCAATTTTAGGTTTCAAAATTAGTATTGAGCCTTCTCGTTAGGGAATTCCTTCCAGAAATTGCACTACTTCATCAGAGATCACTGGTTCATGACGGCAGAGAGTAACATACCTTGGAAGGAGGAAACACCAGAGCAACAGGACATCACGGCACACAGCTGGGAGCTGAAAGCACCATCACTGAGCCAGCCAGGCCCTGGGCAATCACAGAGCTTCTCCACGCTTCATCTCTGACTGAAAGATAATGCCAATTGGCTTCTATCAGAAAAAGTAAGCAGCTCTTGCAAGGCTAAAACATTTAATGCAAAGTGACTTGAAGATCAGAATGTGCCTTTTACTGTCCTTTTGTAATGTGGCATATAAGTCAGTTTAAAAAAATATAAAAGGGTGCTTTTCTCCCTTGCCTGAGAGAATGGCGTATTTATAAATACACCTTCATTTGCCTTTTTATACCAAGTTGTCACCTGTCACCTGATCATTTCAGCTGTACAACTACTACAAGTATTTCCCTTTATTCTGGAACATTTTCAAGTACTGGATTTAAAACAGCACAAAGAGCAGCGCCGGCTTTGAGAATGCAGTCAGGACCACAGAAACTGGAAATCATCTGTTTCCACAGAAACTTTTAGAAAAGAAACAGCAACTCTTCCTTCATTCCTGTATCCTCTTTGAGATCTGGAGTAAAGATTTGCTGGGAAATTGAGTTATATGTGAATATACCAGATGATGAGTCAGAAAAGCTCTGGGCAAGAATTCAGCAAACCTCAGTTTTACCAGTGCTCATATGCTCCTAAAACAAGATCCCAAGGAGCTTGTTGTCAGGCACAGGAGAAAGGGTGTACATGGGGTATGTGGCTTTTGTCAGCCAGCAAACTGGATGTATGTGTGAGATGGAGATGGCTTCTCACAAATTCTACTCTCCCCTATATACAGGGGTCCCCAAATTTTGTTGGCCTAGGAACAACTGTGAACAAAACCCATTCTGCCAGAATGTCAGACTTTTCTCATCTTGTCTGCATCAATCCGAATGTTTTAATTCCCTGATGATACAAGCAACACTGGAGGGTCTCGAAGACGACACAAGAAGCCTATGTTGTAAGAGATGGTTCTTTTCTGACAGGTATCAAATAACACCTCCAACCTCTTCTGGAAAAAGTGAAAGAGGGGAACAGAATAAAATATACAATGTGATAGCAGAGCTCCTTGTCTTTGAGAGCGAAATTCCCATCCTGTGCAAAGAATATGAAGGAAACAGATGTTCCCGTGTGGACTTTAACGGCTAGATTGTTAAAGGGATAACATAATTTTTCCTATCTGCACACGCCTTGCTCAGACTAGCAGCAAAACTTTTTCCTCCTTGACACAATGGTTCTTGATCAAGGACCAGATTCTGACCAGTTCCAAGGTAAACGAGCAGAAACACCCTGACGACACTTCCTCCATACATACCCTGCATTAGAAGCTGAAAAATTAGCCCATGTGCCCAGGGGAGCTCAGTCACCTTCTTCTGTAGGTTCCTGGAAACAGACATTTCTTGGCAGGAATAATCCTACCACGGACAGGACAGAGGTGAAGGGGTTTCTGGGCAGCCTCACTTCCTGGCTAGTGACTATCAGCTGTTATGTTTTGGGGTCCACAAGCTCCTTTCAGTTGCAAACCCCAGTTATGCAATTGAGTTTCCACCTAAATGACTTCAAAGTGTCCTGACCACAGAGAGGGTGTCAGTCCTCAGCTCTGAGAGCCAACCTAGACTGCAAATTCTCCCAGACCTCCTAAAAGAGAAGGGGGCACAGCACTAAACCCTCTGTGCTGTGCCCTGCTTCCTCAGTAATCTCAAGGCGTTAATGAACAGAATTTGTCCTCTGGAAGATCACAATTGTAATTTTACCACCAGGCCATACACCTTCTCTCAGTTTTTCACTTTAGGTTTTGAGCAATTGTATTGAGTACTTTTCAGGTCAGCTCCTTTAGTCTTAAGTTAACCATGATTTCTATCTACAAATAAAGGCAGAGAACACCAGGTACATTGCTGGGAAAGTCAGTAGTTAAGAATCGCCTACATGACCATGTTATGTCCATGAGAGCTCCTGGAAAAAAAGGTCACCACGTATTTATCTGGCTGCACGCTCGGTAGGAAGTGTGCTCTATAAGAAGTGCTTTCAGCAACAGCTAACATTTTCAAGACAATATGTCAGCTAACGGTAACCTTTGAGAGAAGGGTTCGAAGAAAGGTTAAGGGAAGTTAACCTAAACAGCTTAGAGAAATAAAGAGAAGTGTTGGAGGTAATTAATACTTGAGAGGAAATAATATAAAGGAGAAGACAGACTTATTTAAGGTTGCCCAAGTGCAATGTACTACAAGAGGTAATGGCTTTAAATTAAAGAAGGGCGAGTTTAGATTAGATAACAAGAAAAAAAACTTTCCAACAGGAACAGTAATTCAACAGCATAGAAGTCTGAAGAGAGAAGCAGCACAAGCGTTATCAACAGACACATTCCAGCCGACACCAGATAGCACTCTCAGAGGGAAAATACCTGCGATAAACCACAAGAGATCCTGGTGATTTGACTCAACAATCTATAAAGACCATTCCAAACCCAACATCTATGAACCTGTGATTAACACACACATCACCTATTAATCTTACATGTTCCAATGGCTACCACTTCCCATTTAAAGCATACCCACCTGACATAGATGGATGGTGGATTGTAGAACCATAATGTAGCCCTACAATGGATTATTGGTCTGATCCTCCCCTCAGCCATGCATCACATCTCACCTCATATATGTTATCCCCTATACAGTAAATTTTCAAAGACTGTCACCCTCCCCCAGAAAAGCCAGATGCAAGAACCAAGTTGGAAAAGTTTAAAAGTGGTTCAGGTATTGATTTAGCAGCGCATTTAGCTGACCACAGTTTGTAAATGTGCTGAAATGTTTCAAAATGAAAACGATTGGATCTTCTAACATGGCATCAACTCCTATTTTATGAGTTTATTTGCCATTATCTTTATAATTCTGAAAGATTCATATTTCCTTCCTCAATCCCATAATTTTCCTTCAGCCTACAGTGTCATCTGTTAACCTCTTCTTTGTTTGCAAGGGCAGTTGTTCAACTGAATTTCAAAAAGATTTGATGGTTTCTGGCAGGGAAGAGAAAATACAAGATGTTGCATAGTCTGAGAGAGGAAACAGCATAGGATCTCATCTATCACACAGTATACCACATAATTAGCAGAAGCATTGTTTCATTCTGATTAAAACCATATTCCTCACAGCACAGTTGTTCTGCTGTGCTGGTCTCTAAACCCAGACATTCCCTCAAGATTAAAACTTCTCAGAAGAGTATGGGGAAGTTGAAGACATCCCACAGGAAACTAGTAACTGTCTCCAAAACATAGTGGTTGTGCTCAGTGACGGTATCAGTGGGGCAAAGAACTGCAGGATTAGGGACAGATCATCTGTGATATCTATGAGCTTAGCCACTACTGAAATCTGAGACACTGACCCATGCTGGGCTAGAAATACACAGTCAGAAACACAGCCATGAAATTAGGGCTCCTGGGTTTTCCTCCCAGCTTCACCATTGTCTACCCACAAGGTTGTGTGCATAATAACAATTCAGCACAATTTCACAAAGGTTAATTTATGGAATTTGAACCACTTGACTCAAGGCTAGGTTATGCCTCACCCACAGCTGTGAGATGAGGTAGAAGGAGACCTTAAAGGGTTTTCTTGCAGGGCTGGTGAGCAAGATTTGCAATCTTGTCTCAGCTGAGTGCTGAAACCCTAGCTAGCCCCAGAACCACAGAGCTTCTCACAGGTTAACATAGCCTGCTGAAAGTAGAGGTTGGGTCTCTGAAGCAGCTAGTAACAAAAACTAAGCTGATAGCACCCACCTCAGGTGCTTTCTCAGTGGTTGCCTAAGCACACAACTTTAATTCTGCTTGCTATTGTACATACATTACTATAGAGCCTTATATGAATGGCCTCACAGATACAACTAACTGTTACGTGGCCTTCAAATCCATATCCATCCTAAGTCTGGGGTGGTTAAAGAAACAAGAAGATTGGACATTCAAGTGATGGATGTTAAGCTCTGCATGGGAAGATTATTGTTCGTATGCATGTTTCCTACATAACATGCTATTATTATGCATAGACATAAGCTTGGAGGGTAAGTGGTCAAATATAATTCTGCTGTTTTGCAGCCATAGTAATCTCTTAACATAGGTTTTAGAGATGGCATCTACAAATCACACACATCCTCAAAAAATGGCAAAATACATGGTCAAAAATAGTTCTTTCTAATGTATTTATTACCCAGTCTTCTTACTTCTCTGCTTACCAGAACTAGATGTGATTTCCATCACTGAAAGGTTTGAGTAGTATATCTGGCTATATTAGTCAAACCAAAAGATTAGTGGCAGAAAATTATCCAGGGTTCAACAGCAGTATTTAATCTTATAGCTGCAATGTAAGTTTCTTCCATCCCTCCTCTCAACAGGTTAACTCATAAAGGTTTATTGATGGCCACAGTGATGGTGGGCTCGGAACAGGCAATAAAATCAAAAGGGACTCTAAAGAGGAACTTTAAGAGAAAATCAAAAGAAAACCATTGATTTATTATGCAGAACCTCAGAGAGACCCAGGTCTAGATGAATAGAATTCAGCTTGCAAAAAGAAAAATCTAAGCTGAATAAAGTTGAGTAAAAAGTAAGTTTCATTTCTGCAAAGAAACTCATGGACTACTGCTACTGGCCAAGAGTATCTCAACATGACACCTCATCACGTCTCTGCTAGAGAAATTGTTACCTGAATAACTTCTATTGCCTTAGAATAGGTGTCACGTTCTGTCCCAGCTCTGTCACTCTCTGCAGAGTATTTTACATGCTCCCGTTCATCCTTAGAGAAACTAGAAGCCTCCAGAGAAAAATGAAAGAGAGAAACCCACAGCTCCAAATTCCCATGATAGGACAGACACACTCCCTGTTCTGCCCAGGGAATCAGAAATCAGTGCTAACACACAAGATTCTCTCTGTAAGTTAAACTACCCTTCCCCTGAGGAAAAAGAGCTGCAGAGACTCATATTAAATATGGTTGTCTTCAAAGACCACATGACCATACATTTGCCAAAAGTTTAATAGAGCTAAGTTGGCTATGAAGTATGAGCTGGATATTTGAAGAGGTTTCGGCTCATCAAAGGAATAAGATATTTGGAACAGCTGTCTGACAGGGACAAGAAACCAAAACCACTTTAAGATGGAGCTTAATAAATGAATTAGAGAAATTGCAGGACTGACTTATCTGCACCAAGATCATATTTGGGGGAAAAAAGTGTTCATGTAAGTCATTGATTTGCTTCCTAGCATCAATTTCAGTGATGTCTAGCAATGTTACAAGGTGATCTGTGATTTCTAAGTGCTGCCACTGTTCAGGTTGAAAGTTACAATTAACATGTTCTTCCAGTATAAAAGTTGCATTTGTGGTTATAATCCACTTAGACTTTGCCTATAGGGGTTTTTTCGGTTCTTGTTCCATCTTCCACCTCAGGTGCTAAATGCCTTGCACTACATGAATGAAAGGCAGGAATCAGCTTATGGCATTTCAGGTTTCTTCATGAACTATGCCAGCATCCACAGCCTACACACCACACCTGGGATCTCCAGCCATCCACCCCATGTTTTCCCACATCCATACCCACCAACAACAGCATTCACCCTGTTGCTCCCAACTGCCTGGGGCTGAAGCCAAGGAGATTCTCCATCACTGCATTAGGCACTGTCTGTGGCTCTTCCTTACCACCAAAAGGAGTGACTTGACTCATTTGCCCGCTATCTCACAGCACAGCCTGTGTTTGGGTGTACCTGATGCTTGCCCAGAGCCGTGATGCCTTCGGTGGAGCGCAGTGGGTGCGCGTGGCCATCTGCATGGAGCATGGCTGTGGCATTGTCTGCAACCAGAGAGGAAAATAAGCAGCAAAACTCTCTTCTGTAGCTGTTGGCAGCAACTATACATCACACATACTTACATCTACATGTATTATTTTTCTACACAAGTGTGATACTTTGCCCGTGCAGCCCCACGAGCCCCTGCCACCCCCGTCCCAAGGAGCTGCTTGCAGGAGGCTGGAGATCAAAACTCACCCACTGCCTGCAGTCCTTCCTCAGACACCAAAGGCATTCACACTCCCAAACAGGGTTTCTATGAGCCTTTTATTAATATTGTACATTTCTTGGGTGACTGAAATTACTCAGTTTCCAGCTTGCTGTCTTGCAATTCACAGGGGCTTATTATTAATGGCCCAGTAAAACAATATACAGCCTGTTGTATCTTAATTCTGTAGTCAGTAATGACCAACTTAGAGAAATCAGTTTAGACCTATGGGTTTTCTAAGGCCTTTTGAAGGTAATGGCAGTAAAATATGCATATATTAATGTTACTTGCAGAAGGCAGAATATAGTGGCAGTATAAGCAATAATACAGTACTGTGTAATAAAAATTGAAAATTCTTTTCCCTAAGTGTAAATATAAAATACCTCTGGGGGACATATCTAAAGGAAGAGTGTTTCAATAACACATAGTTAAACTCAAAATTATATTTTTCAAAGCTATCCAAGTGTAGTCTAATAAATAAACCATAAAATAAAACAACTTTTTACAAGGAAGACTCGTACTGTATTTCAAGCTTTTTGTCACTCTTAAAATCATTATTTAACACGGACAGTTTTAGTCACAAAATTTCAAGAGTTTATTCAATATCTTTTATGTGCTTTACAAGGTTATTAGAGAATTTATTTTCTCTTTCC
>NW_010138904.1:38308-41805 GCF_000699245.1 Pterocles gutturalis
GGAAGGTGGGCAGTGATATATGAGCTTTCACATTTTATTTATTCACCAAACTGTTCCAGATGTGATCCCATCATTTATCCACTGACACATCAAACCTGCTGCGTGACCTTTACAGTGACCTCTTTACAACATTTGCTTTCATGCTCTTAAAGTTATAGCAGCTTAACAGTGCTTGCTTCAGTGGGAAGACAAGAGAACTGATGAGGGGGGACCCTATAATTTTAAAATAATAAAAATTTAATTCCTCTCCTACAATATGAAAACTAAGTCCAGGTGGTACACTAGCCAGTGGAGTTATATTCCCAGAAATGTTTCAATCATATTTTACTCCAAGCAGTATTTCATTCCATGCGCTTGGAATGCACAGGATTTGCACAGGCTAAATTTAGCAGGCACTAAGTCTTTCTCCACTTCTTGTGATTTGTCACAGCAACAGGCACTCTTGGGGTGATACACCTTTCCTTACTACACATCAGCAAATAGAATGTGGGTCCATCTGCAGTTTTCCTTCTTAAAGGAAAAAATTGCATACAGTGCATCCAAAATTGCTATTAACTAAAAAAACATCTACAACATGATGCAAAAAAAGAATTTTGGCATCATGTCTTAGGGAGTTACTGAGTACACAAAATTATTTCAGGTACAAATCATTCATTCCAGCCAGGTCCCAAAGCCCAGACCTGGCCAGCTGGGAGTTTCCAAGTCTGGTGAACTTTTCCTTAGTATTTTTTTGTTTTATGTACTTCCACATTTGGGCTGATACCAGCAGCAGACATGCCTCCGTTGTGGTTCACGCAATATTTATGGCCCAAGAGGTAGCAGGGAGTATCAGGAAGCAAGCACACAGACACATATGCATACATACCCCCACACAGAGAGTCTGAATCCAGGAGGGTTCTAGCCAAGGGATGAAGCTTTGACAGCATGGAAAAGCTGCTGCATGCCTTCTAACTAACAACTCCCCACACTTTAATTTCACTTAGAAAACTTCTCACTGACTTAAGCAGAAGTGTCAAGTAATGTGTAAGTAAGAAATAAGCAAAACTGCCGAAAGGCTGTAGTGAGAACTTCTGGATGGCCTCTTGGTGTCCATGTGCTCAGCTCTTTACACACACCCACTGCAGATTCATTCCCCATGAATGTCTGAATTTTTGGATTCATATCAAAGCAAAACCTGAATTGTGTGAAGAACCCCCCAACTTTTCCTTGTCCTCTTCTCCCTTCCCTCCCTCTTGATCACAGAGGTGATATATACCACTGCAGGACAGACATCTGACCAGCCCAAGGTACCAAGTCACCCGAGGCCACACTGCAGAATCACCATATAAAAAAAGAGGAGCAGAATAATCCCTGAAACTGCCTTTCGGCAAACCCTCCCCAGAGCTGCATACAGACACCTCTGGTCAGCCCAAACATGGGCTTCTATTTCAGTGACTTTTAACAAAGGCCTAAACACTGAGCTGAAGCTGAGCCTGTAAGATTTACACTCAAAGCAGAAAATCAGATTCACTGCTGCCACATTTTTTCCCCCTCTGTAAACACAATGTTCTGAAACCGGGGTTTACTTTTTTTTTATTTTTTTTTTTTCAGAAATAATGAGGTTTCAGAGCAAGATCTTAAACAGTCTTTTTTTTTTTTTTTTTTTTTTTGCAATATTAGTTCATCAATAATGGAAAAATTACATCAAAGAAAACACACTTGTTTCTTTAGGTGTAAATCAAAACACAAAGCAAAGCTGGTAGAAAAACAATGCATTAACTTCATGTGCTTTGAAAACAGATGAGTGGTACAAATAGTAGATCTGAAGATGCCAGCAGGAGAATATTATGAAGCTATCTGGAAGTATCGCTTCCAGGTTAAGTGATCACAGAAATATTACAGTAACACACCACCACTAAGTGATTAATTCTCAGAAAGAAAAAGAAAAAAAAAAGGTGCAGCCCTGTTTTGATCACTTCTCTAGTTCACAAACCTACATTTCAGCTGGAGTCATACTTTAAACAAACAGAGCTGAGATTTGAAACTTTAAAAATAACACTCAGAAATAAAATTCAAGCGAGCACCCCTGCTTGCTTTCTATCACTTATCCCTGCTGGCAAAGGAAATGCAACTGTTGACTTTTGAAAGCCACAAATTTGCAAGGGTCTGGGGCGTGAGCTGGCAGGAGGCTCAGGCTCCTCGATGTTTGTAATTGAAAAGGACATGAAGTAATGAAGTAATTTCCCTGTCCCTATTCTCCATGTTTATCAGAGGCCTGTCTGCAGTGGAGGAAGGGTGACAGGGTAATCTGAGCCTCCACAGAAAACCTGTTTTTTCTCCAAAGTTATTTAGATTTCCATGAGTGCTGGCAGAATTTTGGAAGGAGTCCAGGTGAATGAAGGAATTTGGCTGCTCTGAAATATCATACAGGAACTTTAAAAATTGAACTGATTTATGCCCTGTAATGTTTTCAATACTGTATAAATTAAGTTTGAGTTCCTAGCCTGGATTTTAAGAAGAAATTTTATATGTTATGAGCCATGAAAGGACCAGAGGAAAAAAAAAATCTTATTGTACGATAATTCCACCTCCCCTATGAGAAGTGCTAGACTTTGCATATATAATGTGTTCAAAGGAATAATATGGAAAATGCATTACTTTCTAGCATCAAAGGATGTTCTAGAATACCTTGAGGTCCTGACAGCTATTTGGAGTTTGCCAATATCACACAGCACTGTGAAATATATTAACAATGTAAAGTTTCTGTGTTCTGTTCACCAGTGGCTAACCGTAGAGCTGGGCTTGGGAATGCTGAAGTGCAGCATCGAGAAAATGTAACATAATTGGAGGGAGAAAATTATCTCCTGCAGAGGACTGCTTAAAGCCACCTTTAGTCTTTCATGTGCAGATGGCAATGTCTGGGCTTTTTTCCCTGTGGATGTGCTAGCCCATGTCAAATATTCTGAGCAGCAACTTCCAGGGCATAGTCTCAGGAAGTCCTCTAGCATCAATAAACAGCCATGTGCTTTCTGAGGCTTTGTGATAAACTGAGGTTTTCAAAGGAACCACAATTTGCACATCTAACAAACATAAATATGTTTATCCATGGTGCCTTGTCCTCAGTCAGAGGGAGACACAGCTGTAAACAGCTAAATATATTTTCCTCTTTTAGGCAGCCACGGACACAACCTCAGCTGGGGATCTAAAGACTGAGTCGCAGTTGATCCCTGATTTGATTAATCACTGGCCTCCTCTGAGGGTTGAATCTTGTTTCTGGTTCAGAGGTCAGTGCTTACAAAAGGCCATTACCAGTGAGCAGGCTACCTCTGTGCTAACAAACATACAGTGCAAACCATCACTGCAACTGCAAACTGGAGAGCTGCAGCACACGCGGCTTAGTGCTCGAGCTGGTCCCCAGCTTTGGGCCCTGAGAAGGAGCATCAGGAGCCTGAGAAGGGGTAGCTGCGTGAAAACAGAAGCTTAGAAGGAGATTGCTTTCTTCTGGAGCCTGAAAGAAT
>NW_010138905.1:0-1028 GCF_000699245.1 Pterocles gutturalis
ACCGTGTCCCCGCAGCAAGAACAGCCCCAGCTCCGCCAACACCTCGGTGACGGTGACAGTCCCCGTGGAGGCACAGGCGACCATGGAGCAAAAAAAACCGGGGACCAGGGAGGTGACACGGAGGGGACACTGACCCCCATGTCCTGCCAGCACCTCCCTGCCTGCCACCACGGTGCTGCCGGCGGAGTGGCACGGGGCAGGGGACAGCCAGCGCCTCGAGGACCGCGGCATCAGGGTGGAGCACGTCTACCAGGTAGGGTGCAGCACCCATGGGTGCCTTGGGGACCATCCCCTCTGCGGTGTCATCTCCCCGGTGTCACCTCCCTGGTGTCACTGCAGTGTCAGGGTGCAGCACCCATGGGTGCCTTGGGGACCATCCCCTCTGCGGTGTCATCTCCCCGGTGTCACCTCCCTGGTGTCACCGCAGTGTCAGGGGGCCGCACCATGGGTGCCCTGGGGACTGTCCCCTCCCTGGTGTCACTGCAGTGTCAGGGTGCAGCACCCATGGGTGCCTTGGGGACCATCCCCTCCCTGCTGTCACCTCCCTGGTGTCACCTCCCTGGTGTCACTGCAGTGTCAGGGTGCAGCACCATGGGTGCCCTGGGGACTGTCCCCTCTGCAGTGTCACCACAGTGTCAAGGTGGAGCACCCATGGGTGCTGGGGGACTGTCCCCTCCCTGGTGTCACTTCCCCAGTGTCACCACGGTGTCAGGGTGAAGCACCCATGGGTGCCCTGGGGACTGTCCCCTCCCTGGTGTCACCATGGTGTCAGGGTGCAGCACCCATGGGTGCTGGGGGACTGTCCCCTCCCCGGTGTCACCTCCCCCTCCTCCTGCAGCTCCACAACAAGGGTCCCAGCACTGTCACCGGTGTCACCCTGCTCCTCGCCGTCCCCACGCGCCTGGGGGGCCGCATCCTGCTGCACCTGCTGGGGCTCAGCACAGAGGGGGGGGTGACCTGCACCAGCCCCCCCGGGCTCGACGCCGAGCAGGTGGGGTGCTGCTGGGGTGGGGGGGCTGGCACCCACC
>NW_010138906.1:0-9145 GCF_000699245.1 Pterocles gutturalis
TTCCAACCTTAACGATTCTGTGATTCTAAAAGGCTGTCATGCTTAGTTCTAAAATGTTTATGCGAATGTATATGGTCACTCATTAGACAAAAGCTTATTTTTCTGTAAAAGGATCTATGCAAACATCACAAAACATGATAGTGTTCTGTGGTGGCCTGATCATGATAAACCAGTAAATTACACAAACTAAGAGTATTCTTAGGAAACACTAAGTATAAACTGTGAAATGCTAAGATCTAAAATATAATTTGGTTCTTTAGGTTCTGCCAGTTCTCATAAAAGAGGAACACAAGTTGAGTAATACCTGTCCGGATTCTTCCAAACAGATTATGGTAAAATGGTTTTTGTCTTTAAAAAAACAAAAACAAAACCAAAAAACCCCCACAACACCAAAAAAACAAATAAAACCCCAAAAAACCCACAAAAGGAGGGGCGGAGGGGGATATTGAGACGTTCATTTTGTTTCAGTGCAAGGATATGCATGCTCTGAGGTAGAAGATTAAAATTCTAGTATCTAGAATAAGCTTTCAGTATGTAAAATGGATTGTCTGACACTCAGTCTATTTTAGTTCATGGCTTTCTTTGTCCTGTTGTTCTGTTTTCTCTAGTTTAATTCAGAATGCATAACTAAATCCTGGAGGCAGAAAGACCAGGAATCTGAAAAGACACTTAATGAATACTGCTGATTAGTACTTGAGGTTCAACCTGCTATTAACGTGTGGAAAAAACAGTAGTATTTATCAGTCTTACCGCATCCATTGAAAGTGTCTGTTAGAAAGTAGGGTAAATAATGCACCCTCTGATGCTTTCACAGCTGCTAATGAAATCTGTCTTTAAGTGGTACAGGTTTTGTCTTGCAAATTATTTGTGACAGCAGAAGATATGCACTGTATTCCATGGCAATTCGCACAAAAAATTATATGTATTACATTATAGCAAGTAATAAAATGTGCAGTTTTATAAATATTCCATATGTTTTGTGGAGAGGTTTGTATTTCTCTACAAGGTGACTGGTTAAGTTTCTCATGAAAGTGCTAAGTTTCATTTTCATGTTTCTAAAAGATAATTCCTGGTTGTGTATTTACCTGCATGTCTTATTCCTCCTGCTGGAACAGGCAGCCTCAGAGAATTCTATTAGACGTGTTTTGAAACTTAACAGCTTTTACTTTGATCTCTTACTTTTTGTCATTTGCATGGCAAATTGCAACAGGCATGGAAAAAATTAAATTGTTGTAGTGCAGGCTGTATTTAATTGTCTGAATGTATAGAAAAAAATACTTGAGAGAGCAGCTCCAGCTGATACTGTGTATAGAGAGGCTCACTTCACTTGTTTTATTAGTCATATACTAAAAATTTCAGTAAATCCAGTGTTGCATTGAGAAGTTGAGGGAAAAGATGATTTGGGAGTGGTTTGTGGTGGGGAATACTGAAACTGCTTCCCCTTCTGCCATGGGACAGGGATGAGTTGAGCATGTAACAGAGTCCCAGAGGATTTGGTAATGTTGGTTTCAGCAGTCCCGGATGATGAGATGAAAGATGTTTAGACTACCTTGCAGATCACTTGCCATTCGTATGACTGGTCTGTCCTGGAGCCCTGTTTGAGCTGCCTGTGAGTTGCAGGTTAGCCAGGATGGTTATGGATGATCCAATTTTAGGTGTTGTGGTACACGCTTTTGAGAGTACGGATTCATGCGTTTACCTTAAACATTAAAAAGTTATGACAGCTTGTCACTATTGGTAGTTTTTCTGTTTCTTGTGTTTCAATAGGTTGGAGAATCTGCTGGAGACAGTAACACTTCTGACTTGGACTTTCTCTCTATTAAACCATATTCAGATGTATCTCTTGATATTTCTATGTTAAGTTCGTTAGGTAAGTAATTAGATGGACAAGCCATCAATTATGGTTTCGTTGCACCGTTTGGGCAAAATAACAGCTGGATTTGCTAAGAGTAAAAAAGTGTTCAGAAGTAGTAAGTCATCTACGTTTAACATAGGTAGAAGTCTAGAGCTGGTACAAGATAAATGAAACCTTGGTCTGTTTTTCCTTTGAGACATTCATGTGCTAGCCAAGCTAACTTTTCCTGTACCACTGAAGAAACCAAAGTATTTGTACCTCTCAATTTTGATAGTTTTGCTTGTTTTTTATGTGTTCATAGTAACATAAATTTTAAGAATCAGCGTGGAGCTTTGGCTCAGAGATGTTATATGCTGTCTTTTGAACTAACTTTGGAAGTAGGTAAGTATGTGAAGCTCAATCATATCACCACTTGGAATGTCCCAAAACAAAATTCAGAAGAAACTTCAGGTGTTGGAAAGACTTCAGATTCAAATAAGGCAGTTGTATAAAAGTATTGGGATGTTGTTTTAAATACACCTCTTTGATAGGTATCCTTCTCTAAATACAACAAGACATCATGTTGCCGTTTCTGCAGGATGCTGAACTGGTCAAAGGTCTTCAAAAATGTCATCACAAAATAAAATATTGCTTATGGTTTAAGATACTTTTAATTCAGAATGTAAAAGATGCCAAACTATCTATTATAAAACATAACCAAGGTATTTGAAAGCTTAAACAACAACAAAAAAAGACTTCTATGGATTTCTCACATAGATGTAGTATTCTTTGAAAAGCTCTGATTATGCTGTCACATACTAATTTTATTGCAGTTCATTAAAAAAGTAATATCTGTTTTAAGATGATGTTTAGACATATCAGTCTTACTATGAATTCTTTGCTCCACTAAAAGCTGCATATATTTTTCTTCTTTGATCTTTCTGTAAATAACCGTACTTCTAGCCTACTTAGCTTCTGGAGAGAGTTTATGGCATTATTTCTTATAATTCTTGCAAAGTTAGCAAGGTCTGCATTGAATACAGCCCAAAGAGAAGGCGAAGAGTTAATTTTCCTGTTTAAAATTGAAATAAGGTTTTTTTTTTTAAGTCTTCAGATGATAGAACAGCTTATGTTGGCACATACTTCCAGTTCTTTCCAATTTCACAATTTTATTTGGCTTACTATAAAATCAGTGTAGCTGGAGAAGGTACTGTTCTTTAAACCTGCTGTGATGGGGATTTCTTCACCTCCATAAATTACATGTTCTATTTTAACTGTATCTTAAGTTAGATATCTTAAGTAATCTTTCTGCTGACTTCCTCTCCTTGGCTGCAAACTAAATGCATTATTTCATGTCTGGAGTTTAACAGATGAGGAAGACAAATTAAGCTCTTCTAGCTGTTTAAATACTGGGAGCCAGTTCAGTTTCAGCCATTTCCCATTATGCTGTCCTTCACCTTCCAGTATTGTCAAATGCGTTTCAACATGTGTTTCTGGAAACTGAAAACAGTCTGCAGCTGCTGCCTTTTAGAAGTGCAAAGGAAAATGTGAGGTTGAGATCTTTTGTGTAACAGAAAACACTTGTGATAATTTATTTTAGAATTGTTTTATAGTGACTTGGTAATTCATGGGTCAGTCTGCATGTGCTAATTATGGTTTTTGATTGGTAACTGGTGGCCCTTAGGGAAGGTGAAGAAGGAGCTTGAACATGATGATAACCATTTACATCTGGATGAAACAACTAAGCTGCTGCAGGACCTTCATGAAGCTCAGGCTGACAGAGTGGGATCCCGGCCGTCATCCAATTTGAGTTCCCTCTCCAATACCTCTGAAAGAGACCAACATCATCTTGGTAGAGTTACCTGTGTTACAGAAGTTGCAGTACTTCTGCTCTAATTGAAACTGGTTACAACTTACATTTTACTTTGCATAAATCTTTGCATGAAACTACACTGATTAAACAGTGTACTGACTCAGGATCATGTTCTAATTTTTAAATATGCACAGAAAGGCAACTAAGAAGACATACTTTTGACCTGTGAAATTAAAGATGCTAATTGTAGTTAACTTTTTTTTGATTAGGCATGATTGAAGTAATTTTGAAGTAAATTGATACTGACTGGCAAATCCCTATATGCACTTGCATTTTATGCTCTTAGGAGTACTAAGGAGTATATAATGTTTATTTTACTTTGGCATAGTTGTATGGAGCAAGTAACAGGTGGGATTCTCCAATAGCCTTCCATTGTCTACTGTAAAATTCAGTGATAAGACAGGATGATAGGGTAACATACTACTTAACAATTTGGTGCCATTTCTAAGAAGGTAGAAGATGTTGGCTGGATGATACTCATATTTTGTAAAATTTTTCAACTCAGAGTAATAGAATAATAACTGCTTTTTCAAAAAGGACCTAAATTACTGAAATCTCCTGTTTAAATATAATTTAAATGTCTGTCTTGCCTTTAAAAGGCTGAAAGGAAGATGTGAAACAACTATGCTGTTTATATATATAAATATCTCTCCGTTGTTTTTCTGTACTTTTAAAGGTTTTGATTTTTTTTTCTCATATCTGCAGGAAGCCCTTCTCATCTGAGTGTTGGAGAGCAGCAAGACATGGTTCATGATCCCTATGAATTTCTTCAGTCTCCAGAAACCTCAAATGCCACTACTAACTAGTCTGACATGTACTGTATATATTTTTGTATTTTAATTGCATTATGTTTTTATAAAGTTTTTGTCCATGGCAAAAACGTCAATTTTGTCCTCGTTTCTGTGAGGATGGCTGTATAATATTATCGTATATGCTGGATTAAAGAAAAGAAAAATGCCTACTTAGTACATCATGTTGTTAGCGATGTACCAAACCCTGCTTTTGATTTGTTTGTTGAGGGAGGTCTTTGTCTACTAGTGTGTGAATCTTGACTGAAAAACAGCAAATAACGTGTTAGAAAAAAATTGTATTCTATAGAAACTAGAAAGTGATAATTTTCCCAGTATCATGGCAGCAGTCATGAAATGTTTCTAGTAGAATTATCTGCCAGTTCTGCTCAAGTCTTAACTGAAACATCTTCAAGGCAGAATATTTTCTGTCAGCAGTGGCAGAACTGCATGAATTGTGATTATTATTATGTTTGCCATCACCTAACCCTCATCTGTAGAAGTTGTTTCTGTTTCCCCATATTTTTAAATCTTTTTTTGATCACTCTAGAGAATACTTAATTTGAGAGTAATACTTGGTAGTTGCATTAAAACGTTCGCTACGAGAATTCTCCCCTGGATCTAAAAAAGATAGATGTTTTTGTGATCCCTTGTGTCTTGAAACATAAAGAAAATGTAATACTTACATTTTTAAATTTTATATGTATATTTACTTGGATGGAAGAAGTACTGGATAAGGTGTGCTTTTCAGTAATTTTAAAATAAAACTTTTATAATTCAATCCTGATGTAACTGGGGGATTTTGTACCATTGATATGTGCAAGCTGGACAAATGTTATGAATTTACGATATTTTGTAAATACTAATAAAAATACAAAACCACTTTTGATGTTGCAAATATCTTGTTCTTGACAAGAGAAAATTTGCCTCCGTAGCTTTACTAAGTCTGAAATACTAGGAATTTTTGGTCTGAATTTTTGTGCTGCTTCAAAAGATAAATTTCATCATGCCACATGTATTTGTAAACAAAATTAACTGAATTTCTAAGAACCAACAAGGAAGTGTGTCAGATAGAATTTATCAAGGCTTTGATATCAGTTAAATAGGAAGATCTGTTCACTCAAACTAGGTGTTTGTAGTCTGGACTTAATACTGAACAGAAAGATATTTTTATAAGATACTTTGATAAATCAGGTAAGTATCTTACCTATGTCAGCCTTCTTTTAATATAAGTATCTTGGTTTTTCAAATCATCCTCAGGTGGAAAGTTCTGGTCACATAGAAAGTTTGCTGGGTCTTCTTACAGCCTGAGGAGTGAGCTTGGAGTTTGACAAGAGGAATTAAAGTCTCACCAAGAGGAGTTTTGTTCCCATCTCAACTCTGTTTCTTTGTTTTTTGTTGGCATGAGCTGGAAGGTTAACCCTGAAGTGCCTCTATGTGTGTCTGTGTCTTGGACGATTCATATAATTGTATGGAGAGATCTGAATCTTGGCAGGAATCCCATTCCTTTTCTTCCCTTAGATGTCAGACTCAAAACCAAGGTGATTAGCCATTCACATGTGAAATAACGGTATTTTTTAGGATTTTTTTTCTTGATTAATTTTTTTTCCCTTTCGGGAATGGAGAAGACACATAACGCTTAACTTGAAAGCTGCACTTGACTGTTATGTCTCACTCTCCACACACATTTTTCTCTTCTGATACCTTTTTCAGATCAGAAGAATGTAGCAGGGCAGTGACAGGCTTTGCTGAGAGATACATAACCAAAGATAACCAGATACCTTTACTTAACTTTTTTTCAGGTTCTGGCCAAACGCGGGAAAAAGTTAAAAAACTACAGCAGAGGATTTGTTGCAGCTTAAGATATAAAGTTGTTTATTCAACTGTACAAAAGCAGGGAACGTTTGCAGGGAATTTGGAAGCCTCATCTGTACAGTTGGACGCACTGCATAGAGATTTCCCAGTTGCCGGGAAGGGTTTTCCCCAAATCCTCGCTGCAACCGGGCTCCCCAGCGACTGCGGATCTGGATGATGGTAACGTATCATCAGGGCAATTGGTGATGGATCTTTCTTAATCACTGTCGCTGACTCTGTGTAGTAATGATTAGGTGCATTACCTTACTTTCTGCTTGCTATTGTAGTTCACTTACTATTTTGCTGCTTTACCTTATCTTGCTTTAATTTATTTTTGCTGTATTATTTTCCTCATTATTTTAACACTTCAAACATAGGTAAGTTTACTTTTTTAAAATTTGTTGCCTGTGTCCTTTGTGCTCACCCTGTCAATTGGCAGCACAGCCTGTAGCACAGCAGGTCTGATTGCTCGTACTTGGCGTGTACAGTAAATAGATTCCTAAGTGATAGTTACAGCTGGTGAGGAATCTTTACTGAAACCCTTGCTCTTGCCTTGCCTGCCTTAGCTCTTGAATAAAACCCCACAATCGAATGTTTTAAATATTCCTTTAGAGGAACGTGCTGGTTAGTTTTGGTTCTTGTTTGAACTTGTGTATATTCTATAGCTTCAGCTTGCCTTTCAGACAGAATGCTTTCAGACTTTCTGAAGTTCTGTACAGCAGCCTTTCTGGGCTCCATGGGTTAGCGGTAGAACGGGCTGTAAGGTCTTTGTTCCATCACCATGCCAGGAAGCACTTTGTGCCTATTTCTCCAGCCTGTCTGTAACTGCAGTCCTGAGAGTGACAGACAATCTTCTTCATAGGCCTACTGGCTGCATTCTATAGGAAAAAAAAAAATAAAGACAAAACTTCTTTCCAGAAGCAAATACTAATCTTTTTGCTTGCATGCTGGGTCTCTTCCTATCTGCGGCAGACATCGACTTGTCACCTGTTTGCTGGATGTACTGATACACCTGACTGAGCCCACTAAATGCCTCGGCAAAAGCTCTAATTTTTCTGTGAGAAATCTCATGCTCCTATATTTTACAGAAAGGTTGGACTCCGAGTTTGCAGCCTCTGGTTTAAAAAAAAAAAAAAAAGATTCTGAAGTTTTAAAATAACTGGTTGAAGTGACTTCTTTCCGCTCAACTTGCTTGTCACAGTGCATTTTTACTGATCCTCAAGCTGCAAGAGAATCTCTTGCTCCTGTTCCTTTTGACTGTCTGTACACACACCTGTCCTGGTGCCAGCGGTACGTTGTTGCCTTTTCCAGATAATTCTGTTTTATTTCAAGAAAAGCTTCAGGAAGCAATTCTGCCGGTCCTGTTGCTACTTATTTCAAGGGGAAAAAAAATCCCTAAGCTATGTCTCATTTGCTCTTGTCTACGCAGGCAGTAAGTTCATAGTGAAATACACTGGAAAACGTGGAAACAGTCAGTAATGGCCTGTAATCCTGTGGTCCTCTGTAAACAGGAAGAATTTGAAAAATGTTACTCAGTACTGTGGTTTTTATTGAACATACACCTCCCTCTCTGGTTAACGATAATCTGAGATACACTAGAAAGGGTGTTGAAGTTTATCCGGTAGACGTTTCATGTTCAGCTCGTTTGGAAGAGGACTGTATGTTTGTGGCAAGACATTTAAATCCGTGATACACGAGATGCGGAACATCCCCTAGCTAGGTGGCACCAGACGTCAACAAACCTTTTGCAAATTGCCATCAGTTTGAATTCTCGTTTCTGATGCTGCCATTGGAATAGGGATTCATTTCCCAGGATGTTTTTTAAAACCAACCCAGAGCTTCTATAACAGATTGAGAAAACGAAATGCATTTGTTCTAAATGCAGAATCCCAAAGGATTTTAAGGAAACACTGAAGACTGATTTGCAATTTATTTTTGTTATCTAATAACTGCTGTATCAAAAATTGTGTTGAAGTAAATATGTGAGCACTGGTAAGAGAAAGCAGCTTCGTTCTGTTCTTCCACGGAATAGAAATATGCCAGTGGAAATGAAGAATTGTCTAAATAACTGTGATTTTTTTTTTTGACACCTATCATCAATACCATGCTTTAGAGCAGCCGTCTTCAGTGGCAGCAAAGGGAACACTGAGAAAGTATTGCACACATTTGCAAACATCTTTGTAAACAAGGATTCAGCATCAAGCAACTTTCCTCTGCTGTTCTGAGATACACAAGTGTAGGGACAGAGTTTATATTAAAATATTATGAATAAATAAATAAAAATCTCATATGCCTTCTTTGCTCTTTAATAAAAACAAACGACGTGACTTTGTGTGTGTATGTATCATAGTTAATAATGTTCTGAAATATCCTTTAACTAGGTGGTGGCTGGAAGAAAAGGGGTGTGGGGCAGGAGAGGGAGGAGAGCCACCGTGGTTTGGAGGCCAGGAGACAACACATTGCAGTTGGAGGACTTTTCCTAAACTGATCAAAAACAACTAGGAGATGTCTTGATCACAGAAAGTACCCCTCTACAGAGAAATGCTCGTCTTTGAACCAGTACAACAGACTTTTCTTTTTTTTATTATTTTTTTTTTCAGATCATAAATCTTTCAGGTACTGGAAGAAGAAGATGCTAGGGAAAAAGCATATCTTTACATGAATTTAAAAAGTGTTCTTCCCTGTGCCCACTCTCACTACCTACTGGGTAGCCCAGCTAGCAGTGCAAGGAAGAGATTTTTTCTAAGCAGCTGTTGTCCCATCACTTGACTGCAGGTGAGGGGTTGCCCTGCTCAG
>NW_010138906.1:9176-12713 GCF_000699245.1 Pterocles gutturalis
CAGGAATCTGCAAGAAGCCAGGGCAGAGGGAAGTTCTTCCTCCATATATTAGTTAAAGGAAGCAAATCTACAAAGCAAAACTCCATGGCCACCTATCATGGTCCAGGTCTCTCATAGACTTGAGGGTATCCTGCAGGAACACCATCAACAGGTTATTCTGGGATGCCGCCCTGGGCTCGGAACGCACTCAGTGCTGCCTTGCAGGAGCAACGTATGCCGACCCAGATACATTGCCGTTGTTGTTAGGAATTTATTATTGCAAATAGAAGACTTGACGAAACGTTCTTTATACGTAGTGCTTTGGCTCACAAAGAATTTGAATTATAAGCCTGGATCCTATTTTTTGCAGGGAAAAATCCCTCAGAAGCATCCCTATGAAAAGCAGAACGCGCCCAGCTCTCAATTTGTTTATGGGGCACCATGTCCATTGCAGGATTAAAAACCGGTGAATCTGTGGTGGATTTACGAACTGGCACTAACTTTGTTTGTAGAAGGGTCAACTTGGATGACATGAAACACCTTGTGATCTGATTGCTTGTTCTCTGGCAATTCCGTACATCGCAGAGCTAAGTCTGAAGTTCTGCATTATGTCCAAATAAGACTCTTTTCCTTTGACATGGGAGAGGGAGAAAGGTTAACAGAATGAGAAGGAAACCACTGATAGGCAGTATTTCATCCCCTTTTTTATGTACAAAACACAGATTGTTGCTAGGAAATGTCAGGGTGTCAATGGAGCACTCTTATGATAGCACGGTAATTCTTGTTGAAACAGAGCTCGAGTCGTCAGCACAGCTGTAGGTCTTACACCTCAGGTTTTTTTGCAATGTGTTTAAGAAAATAGTCTATTAATTGTGTCCTTGTTCTGCTTTTGAAAAAGAAAGAAAAGTTTAACATACACAGAAAAAAAACCAACAGGATCCTGATGAATGCCACGTTATCATATCTGAGTAGTTAACAGCCTTGCTGAAGTTCTGATACTTCTGCCGTTCTGGTTTTTCAATCACGTGCATCCTCTGCATTATCAGTTGAGTCCTTGTGCTCTAATTGCATTGTCTCCCACATCCTTTTGATTAGTCTTTATGTTGAGAGGAGCCACCATCGCAATACCACGTATCACATAACCTATGCTTTATATCAGTTCAAGTGAAAGAAGGTTCATTAGATGTTAATGTCTTCTTTGTATTGAAAATGTCATATAAATCTACAAATTCAGAGCGATGCAAATGACTGTGAAACATATGTGTTAATACAAGTACAGTTGCATTTACAACTCAGGAGATGTGTAGGAAAGTAAGACAGAGATCTCTAACCCCAGTAGCATGCTGCATTTCTCGCTCAGGAATTCTTGAATGAGATGACAGAGCAGGTTGTCCATTCCGAGGTCTTCACATTTCTCTTTTCCATGGTCTTTCCCATTTTCTCCTCTGGAGGAGGAGATAGGTCTAAGAGAAAGACTTGGAGAATCCTACTAACTGTTGTGAAGCCTCATTTTTACGACATTTTCAAAATATTGTTACATAAAAAAGCTGTAGAATGTAGTAAGAGGTTTTGATTCTAACACTAATAAAAGTACAGAAGAAAATGCATCCAAAACAGGCATTTGTCACCTTTTTGGCAAAGTATTTTTATGTTTTATCTGACAGAAGGATTTAAACATAAGAAATATTGAAACTCTCTTTTTTTTCTTAAATTTGTTACTCTTTCAACAGATATTTGAAGAGACAGAGCCCTAGAACTGCTGTATCTCTGCACTGTTCTTTTCTGAATTCGATTTTTTTCACCAGTGTAGCTGCTGTTCTGTTTCTGATGAAGAATAACTTTGCCTAAACATCCTAGGAAGTAATTGCATTTGGGCACACAATGAGACTTCCTGGACTGGTGAAGAAAACACACGTTCCCATTGTCCTTTTGTTGTGTCCGTGAGCAGTCATTCTCTTCATAATGTTGGTAATTGCCGTCATGGTAACAAAACAAAAACATGGTGTGGCAACTATTTTCAGCGTTGCACATGTGAGATCTCTTCTGACTGTAAAACACTTTGGTTTTTAACCAGGGGAAGAGGTGTCCTCCAGTTTGAACCTGGCATGGACAGATCTTTTTTTCTGAGCAATGGTCCAGGTGCGGGGGGTTTTGGGTAGTGCTGTTTGGTTTTGTTGGGGTTCTTTTAGGCGCATGGGTAGCAGGTTGATTTTATAGAGGTGGGAGGGGTCTAGAACACAAGTCTTATGAGGGAGCTGGGGGGGTTCAGTCTGGAGAAGAGGAGGCTGAGAGGAGACCTCATCACTCTCTACAGCTGCCTGAAAGGAGGGTGCAGTGAGGTGGGTGCTGGGCTCTGCTCTAAAGTAACAAGTGATGGGACAAGAGGAAACGGCCTCAAGTTGTGCCAGGGGGGGTTTAGGCTGGATATTAGAAAAAATTTCTTCACTGCAAGAGTGATGAGGCATTGGAACAGGCTGCCCAGGGCAGTGGGGGAGTCACCATCCCTGGAGGGGGGCAAGAAACGTGTGGGTGTGGGGGTTGGGGACATGGGTTAGTGCGTTGGGTGGTGTTGGGTTGACGGTTGGACTTGATGATCCCTGAGGTCTTTTCCAACCTTAATGACTCTATGACTATTATATTAAATTAAAATATTTTAAATGTGGGGGTTTTTCCCCTCATTCTTTTCAGGCAGCAAAAAGCCTGCAAGTGCTTGTCAAAAGTGTATTTCAGACTTTGGCGACCACTGTAAGTGACGGAATGACCGTGCAGAAGTCAGAAATCACAATGTGTGTCTCAGAATGAGAGAAGCTCTCTTTCTTTAAGTGGTCTTCTGGATAATCTCTCCCTTCTTGTCAGAGTTAAACACATTCACTGCAAATCTAACACTACCATCAGCCTTTTTTTCAGTAGTTTATAAAGAACCCAGAAATTTTCCCTCCCCTTCCACATAAAGGTCAGGAATTTTCAGCTCTTAGTGTGCTTCCAGTTTGTTTCTGTAAATATCTCTAAGTATCTTTAAGTTAGGTACCAGCTACTTTGATTTCTCTTTGGTTTAGGATAATGTTAACTCAACATTGGCTTTTGGAGCTAATTGTTCCGAAAATCTGGGACTACATACCTGACCTGGAAGCACAAGAAAAGCAACCTGATGCAATTGCATCTCTTCAGGGAAGTTCTGAATTCAAAACCTTGTCTTTCGCTGATCCCTCTGGTCCTGCAAATGGGAATAGGGTTCATCTTTCTAACCGAACGCCGGCGCCTGTTTCCCCTGCTGAGCGGAACTCCGCGCCTGGTGAAAACAGGTGGGCTAGCAGACCCCATACCGGGTGTGCATCCCAGGAGCTCACAGCCGTTCTACCCCCGTTCTGTGCATAACCTGGCAAGAAGGACAGTGGGGTTTCCCTCACCGGGTAAACCATCACCCACTGATGCAGTGGGGCGGCATCCCCAGCAGCGTGAGCAGGAGGGCGAGGGAGGGGATTCTCCCCCTCTGCTCCGCTCTGGTGAGACCCCCCTGCAGTGCTGCACCCAGCTCTGGGGTCCTCAGCACAGGACAGA
>NW_010138906.1:13026-33324 GCF_000699245.1 Pterocles gutturalis
CCCTGGAGGGGTTCAAGGCCAGGCTGGATGAGGCTTTGAGCAACCTGGGCTAGTGGGAGGTGTCCCTGCCCATGGCAGGGGGTGGAACTGGATGGGCTTTAAGGTCCTTTCCAACCCAAACCATTCGATGATTCTGTGATTCTGCCTACCACGGTATGAAATATATTGAACACGTGTGTACTATAATGTACCTCCTTCACTGGTTGAGCTTTTGTCTTGCACTATACAATTATTTTTTCTGTCTCATTTTGGAAGATATGGAAAAATATATTAAAATATCTTAATAGTAATAGAGGTGTGCAAATCTTCAAGCATTTTTTTTTAAATGTCTTTAGATCTTATCTTTAGCATGGTTGCAGAAGAAATATGAAGCTCAAACTTCTGAGTTTAGGTGAGCTGAGTGTTGAACGGATGTAGTATAACAAAGCTAAAACTGACTGCTTGTGATTTCATGTGTGTGTTTAGTTTATATAAAGACAAATAGGAAAATATTCCGTCTTCTGTTCTGGTAGTGTGCATGATACCAGATCTAAAAATTTACATGTACAAGGCTAATTCTTTAAAATATTAAGCCTCCTGAAATACCTATTATATCTGTTATGCAGATATTTTCTTGAAGATCTGAGTTGGTCTTTTTTTCACTCAACTGAAGAATGATAATTTAATAAAGAAAAAATATAATATTCTGTCAAATGTCCAGTGACAAGATTTACATGAATTGCAAAGCAGTTGAAATTGGTATCTTGCATATTCTGTATGTTGCTTGATCTTTTTTCTGCTAATACTGTGGACAGATTTCTGATCACAGTGTAGATGATTTGACTTAAGTGGAAGCAAAATTTCCAGCAGATATCTAGGATTCTCTTTTCTGCCCTACCTATTGTCAAACTACGAACAGTAAGAGGATCCTGGCCGCCGTCTAAGAAGAGCAGTAGTTGCCTAAAGTAATAAAACCCTGTAGGTTGAAGATTATTTAAAGGATTAATATTTGAAAAACTCAGACAATGAATTGTGTAGATCAGTAAGAGTGTGGAAAGTGATTCATGCTGTTGTAAAAAATGTAGGAGGGAGAGAGAGGAGAAAAAAGTAAATATTTTGGTAAAGTAACAGTTGAAAATCTCCCCTTTCTGCCATGCTGTTCCAAGGCAGAGCTGAAACATTTTTGTTGGAGTTGGACGCTTGGAAGTAAAATGGCAGTTCCTCAAATTTGTTCAAGGTCTTGTGGATTTGTGTATTTCCTTGGACATATTTGGACCTTTGCCTTTTGTTGCATATTGTACATGTAGCCAAAGTGAGTCAGCACCACACAGAGGGAGAGAAAGCTAGTTCCACTTCCAGGTCACCCGTTCCCTTTGTCAATTTGGGTAATCCATGGTAAATGGCTTGGAAGTTCAATATCTGCACCCTTATAGTGGGTATACATTTGGAAATCTCCAGACAGCACTGCACTCTTTTTATCAGCCACAAACAGGTTCTGCCTTTTGGAATTAATGGCAGATCTTCCAATTATTGCATCTTAATACCGTTCCATACTCAATGACGTACTAACAAAGGTTCTTCTCGTGTGCTTTGAGAACAATCTGAAGCTGGTAATATTTTTGGAGGCTTTGTTTTGTTGTTCTTTTCCACTTTCTTCTCTTTCTGCCACCTCTGGAGCCAGTGTTCTGAGGGTTTTGTTTTCTCATCTCCTGGTCATTAAACGATGATGTGAAACCTGTCCCACTGAACCCATGCAATGGGAGTTACACTGCTTCTGACATTAAGACACACAGAAAGCTTGTAATATCAGTCCTGATGAATTAAATTACTGCATAGTTTTTGGAGGATTAACATTTCATTGCTTCTTTTAAAACAAAGTTAAAATCCTCTGGGTCACGGCAATGGGTGAATTAACAGTTTAACTTGTGTGCACAGGCTTTCCTAACCAGTAATGTGTAGCTTCTGCTTCCAGTTATTTGCACCTTTAGGTTCTCTGTCTGAAGGTGTTTCCTTTATCTTAGGGCTTGGTCAATAGTAATAAAATTTAAATATTTATACTGGCCTTTGGATTTTCAACTGACTCAAGCAATAGCTTAGCAACTGAGATAACACAGGAGGTTATTGCTCGCATTGTGTCCTTGCAGGCTGCTGTGCTGCCAGCGATGCTGGGAAAGGCTCAGAGCAAACCCTCTCCTAGCCCGTTCTGGTGCACAGGGACTAGAACATCGCTGTTGACGTCTACTGTTAAACCAACTGGCTTACAGTGAGTTACGATGCTCTTCAGTGATACTCCTGTTGTCATTCCGGATGGTCTTGGAGCTTGATTTGAGAACGAACTGAATGGATAAAATTGCAGCATTGTGGCTGTGCTGAACACAGAAATGGTTGTTGCTATTTGTACCAAATTCTAATGCTGTAGACATCATTTTCTAGCAGTCTTAAGTTGTCAAATCACCACGGACCTGCTCTGAGCTGAAGCCCTGAAGCCAGAGGTGTGTGAGGATCTTATGTCAGTGTTTGTAATACGACTATGTACTTTACACAAAGAATAATGCAAATATGCTGCAATAATTCGCCATTTTAAAGTTTTATTTTGCTTCTCTTCTTTGTGTTTTGTGATTTATTTTTTTAAGAAACTAGATACATCTATAATTTTCAGTAATACTTTTTTAATTAAAGGAAAAATAGAGCCATACTTTCTTTGTATGGCTTACAGCTTGATCAGGGAAACACATTTTATTTTCTAATAAAAAACCCAGGAGGGGTTTTTTTAATATTTCTTAAAAAAAACAAAAAACCTCCTATACCCAGAAGGCAGATATCAGTATCTTGATAAGCCTGAGCTGTGTTTTCTTGGACTATTCACTGTGAGTCCCCCTTAAAAATTAAACACCATCTGCACTAACTTACAATAGCTTTGCACACTCGAGCAATCTCTATTGCACTAAAAGAACTGCAGGAGTTATAAAAACTGCAGCAGATGTGAAAAAAAAGTTGTTATTATGGTAGCACAGGGATTTATCTCGTTTGTAATATCCAGTTCCAACAGGTATTCTGCAACATCCCTCTTTCTGAATAGTATGACAGATTGTAGTTTTCTACAAAAAGAGTTGCTGGGACAATTTTGCCAGGCAGCCGGCAGAACAACGCCATGGCCAGTAGTACGGTCGAGTTCTACAGAAGGTAGGATTGCGACTAGTACAACACTGGGAGGAAAGCTCTTTTTTTTTTTTTTTTTTCTTCTCAAGTAGTAGGTTGGTACTTGTGCAGCCAGGCTCTAGCACTGATTCTGTTGACTGCTCTACCCATCCATAAAGCGGAGGCAAGGATGGGCATCCGAGCAAACACAGCACAAGTTTCCTAGTGTCTGACCTTTTCCCACCTGGTGGTATTTAATTCTAGATCACTCGGTCATCTCTGCCTACTTGAGCTGGTTCTGGAGGCCCAACTTCTTTGGGCTTTTGCAGCTTGTCAAGCATCCGCATGCTACTGTCCTGAGCTGGTGCTGCTGGTGTTCTGCCCTCTGAGTGCTGGCAGAACCGATGGGTAGCATCAGTGCGTTTCCACTTTATTGATTTGGAGCTATAGGAGCATTGAAGGCTCCTGATGGCTTCCTGGCTGAACAAAAAAAAGCTTGGCTGTATCTGGGGCTGGTAAAGCCAAATTCTCAGGAAAATCCTCGGCTGCAGTATAGCAAAACACTAAAACTCGACAATCAAACTTGGTAACAAAAGTCAAGATGGAAGCTAAGAATTTCTTATCAATGTATGGGCAAAATAGCATATACATGAGTGGTTTGAAACAGGATTTTTTTAGCAAAAAGAGATACAGCTGGTAATGTGTTAGCACAGAACTGTTTCTAACTTATCAACTCAGTTTTTCACTAACCCATAAATGAAGGAGAGATTTTGAAATTTCAAAATAGAAGGGAAAGAAGAAGTTTTAAAAACTAGTAAAACCATGGGGTTTAGGAAATTTTGATTTTAAGTTTTCTCTGGGAAGTGGAATAAACAAGATCTTAGATCGGCCACAACTGTAGATCAACGTAGCATGTAGATCATGCTGTTTGACTTAAACCAAAAATATCTGGTATTCATTTAGATAACATTAAGGCTTGCTCTTGCTCTTATTATATTTAAACAGAAATGTAAATTTAAAGCAAAATTCAGATTCTATGAATTGTTCTGGTACTCCTTTTTCCATTAAATAGAAAGAATGAAATTCCCTTCTTTAAAGCAAATTCCCCCTGCTTTTATCCCCTCAAATTCTCAGATTTTCCAACGTTTAACTTTCAGACAACCTGAAATTTGCCTGAAGTCAGAGACAGAGAAAACATTGCTTTTCCTGCTAAGAATGGTGAATTTTTCTGAAGTATTGATTTTTATCATTTCTGGAATCTCTGTTTTTGTAAATAAGATTTACGGCAGGTTTGACAAAGAAAAGAACTGTTTTCAACACTTGACAAAAGTTATGAAACTTATCTTTTTTTTTTTTTTCTTTACACTATGTGCTCCAGGAAAAATTTACATAGCATAGAGAAACAATCAGTCTGTATTTTCATTCCTTAAACTGATGCAGCATTTTGAAACAAGTCTAGCAGGATACATGTTCATGATCTCATACTAACTTTGTGATGATTCCACAAAACAAGAAAGAAATTAATGTTGTTCATAAGATCAGAAACCTTAACTGCTCTGTGTTCTTTTTTTTCCGTTGCTATCGTGATTCTGAAAAAACTCTAACGCAACAACTGAAGCAACTTCCTGCCGTGGAAGCAATCCAAAAATCAGAACAAAAGCCTCCTACAGGCTGGACATGACATCCTGGGTTGTTATCATTCAGCACTCATGTTGTAGTAAATTAGCGACCTTTCCTTGTCCTAGTGCCTAGAATGCTTCAGCTTCTTGTCGGAGGGTGAGAGAGCAGGTGAGTGTGTTTGGGGGGAAAAGTATTCAAATCTTTTCAGACACTAAAACCACTTCCAGTTTTGCAACAGAGGAATTTAGCCGGTAAATGGTTTGGACATATTTAAAGCAGCCACTCGTGTTACAAGCGCATGAGACAATTAGATTCTTCATCAGCAGGTTACTCCCAGAGGAAAAATTCACCGTTCCACTCGAAATTTCTTCTCCTGATGAAAATTACTGATTTTATTTTCATTCCTCCTCTCTTTGGAGGAGGAACGGCTTCTCTTCAAAGCCTTCTGCTCTTCGGGGATATGTCCTTTACTTATTTGTTTATTTATTTGTTCGTTCATTCATTCATTCATTCATTTTAATTTGTAAAGCTCTGGGAGGCTTTGAAACCTGCACCAACAGCTGTGAATCCTGACTGATAAACCCCCTCCCGCTCAGTACGCCATCAGATTTCATACTTCAGCGTCTTCACCAATCCTATCGCTGTGGGAGAACCATGCATTGAGAATCGTGAAGCCAAAGTCACACAACTCAGGGGCTGCTCCAGCTTCTGCAAAGCACAGCACTGGCGGAGGCTAGCGGCAAGAGTGTGGTCGGGGTCTGCTCCTCGCTTGGCTTGTAGCAAAGACTCCTGCCTCCTGAGCGGGAGCCTGTGTGCAGCTGAGGGAATGGCTGAGGTCAGGGATGGATTTTTATATGAGACATACCTGTATTTGGGTGAAAAGAACAGATTTGCTTTCAGAAAGGTTATGTATTTTTTGGGGAAGAATTCCCAGAATTCTACAGTGGCAAAGGAAACCTGCAGACATAATGCCTGGTTATTTTCTGTGTTCAAAATCAGATTTGAAACATGTCAAACTATACTCGTATCTTTAGTTAAATACCCTCTGTAAAGGGTAAGGGAAATAAGGAAAATCATCTGGGTGTTATCAGAAATGTTAGAAAGATGTCAATCCATCTTCAGGGAATCTGAAGCTAAACATATCATTTACTAAATTAAGTGACACTAGTCTGTTTCTTTTTTGTTTCCCCTGTAGCTACAGTACTGAAATGGTTTGACACAGGTATAAAGACTCTTCTTGGCTGCCTTTGTTGCAAGAAGGGAAGCCTTGTAAATGTTGAACAGAAATAAGAATGGGCTTAGTTCTGTGAATAACTAGATATGGATAATTTCGAGCCACAAAGTTAATCAGAGGTCTGGAGCACCTCCCCTATGAGGACAGGCTGAGAGAGTTGGGGGTGTGCAGCCTGGAGAAGAGAAGGCTCCGGGGAGACCTTCCAGCACCTTCCAGTGCTGAAAGGGGGCTACAGGAGAGATGGGGGGGCTCTGGATCAGGGGGTGCAGGGACAGGACGAGGGGTAACAGTTAAAAGCTGAAAGAGGGCAGATTTAGACTAGACATTAGGAAGAGATTTTTCACTGTATGGGTGGTGAGGCAGTGGCCCAGGTTGCCCAGAGAAGCTGTGGATGCCCCATCCCTGGAGGGGTTCAAGGCCAGGCTGGATGAGGCTTTGAGCAACCTGGGCTGGTGCCCATGGCAGGGGGTGGGACTGGATGATCTTTAAGGTCCCTTCCAACCCAAACCATTCTGTGATTCTATGATTCTATGATGTGCTAAAACAATCAACCTTGAACAAATAATAGCCAAGACTAAACAATATGTGTTCATGATTCTGATATAATGTGGTAATGATTTCGATCATATGTACATTTTAAATAGAATAAATGCACATGATAATTCTGGGAAATTTAATGTATATGTGTGTAACAGGGGGCTATAGCTCTGGCTGGCGCAACGTACCGTATGGACACGTTAGGTGAAGTTATTCCCCTCGTCCATCCAGCCGTAATAAAGAGAACGCCAACTTCTTAATTCTCCATTGGTGTTAAGGAGTTTTATTTCCCAGTTTCGGTGCCACCTTGATGCAGAATGCTGGATTGTGGCCAGCAGTGCTTGGAAACATGGTGTCTCAATAACTGCAGGGCAGGGGGAAGAGGGCAAAATGTAAGAACTATAGAAAGGCAAACACACCCAGGCAAAAGAGTGTAGGAACACAGTCCAGAAAAGAGGGTTCAAATGTTAGATTAAGTTTCATGTTATTCTTAGCAGAAAAAAAGAGCGGCAGCACTGCAGGAAAAAAAAAATGTTCTATTTTTTTCAGAAAATATTTAGATGGTCCTTGAATTCAGCAAAGCCTGGAATGGCTTTTTAGCCTATGCGAGAGATTTCTGTGGGCCTTTCAGCCTAAAGAAGTCGCTTTATATCACAGAAAATTATAGAGATGGTGTTGATGAGCTAAGGCAGGCTATTGATCACAAAGGTATCGTCCAAAACACCGTGCTTGGAATCTGTAGTGGCTGTTACATGTGCACGGGTGTGCAGGACAAAGGTATTCCAACAAACCAGAATATTTCCAATCTTTGAGTTGGTCCCACTGCGATATATGGTGAAGATCTGATTTTCTTGGTTAGTTTTTCATTCAGCCCTGAGATACTGGCAAATTTTCGAAATTTCCTTTGTTAAATGGGAGGAAAGTTTCATTAAATATTTCTTTTTTTCTGAAAGAGAAATTGTGTGCTTTCCATTGTTGTTTTTTTTTTTTTTTTTCCTACCTTGCCTAGTCCAGGACATACAGAATTGAACAATTCTTTTAAAATGAGAAGTAAATAACCACAGAGAAGCTCTCCATACAAACAGCGTCAAAACACTGTGTATCAGATGCTGGGCTCTGGACTTTTTTGCTAGTATTTTAAAAACACATATTTTTTTAATCTGTGGAATTATAACAGGTTCTTCCTACAAATTGTTTGAAGCGGCAGGTGAATTCACTGCTGTCCAGATCTTTGATTCAAGATTAAAATCTTTATGTGGGACAAATTATTAATTCTGGAAACCGCAATCGTAGTATTTCGTAAATACTCTTTCATTCAGGATATGTTCTTTTAACCTCGAAGCTGCAGTTAGTGCTTGTGGAGGTGTTTTCTGGAGTGCTACCGAAGTTCTGAGATGAAAGGTACCTTCCTCTGGCAGCCTTCATTCTGGTTCAGCACTGTTTTGTTCGCCTAGAAATTCCACAGGGCTGGTGGGGACGGGGGCATTGTTCCCCCAGCAGATGACAGAAGTGGCCAGACTTGTTTCTGCAACCTGTGTTGGTGCAAAAGGTAAGAACTGTCTTGTCCTTCTCCGTGTTTGTCCGGAAGGTATTGTGATGCGCTGTGGGTGTGTGTTTAATGAAAAATGAACGTACACTTCCATCATGGGTATACCTGATAGGTGAGAGCTTTGAGCAGGTACAAATACGCTTTAAAATTGATGCTTTTCATTAATTAACTACGTGGATAGTAGGAAGGCCTGGCTGGTTAGGGAGCAACTTCTCCCCTTCCCCAACCTTCAGTCTGGCTGCTAGGTGCTGTCCTGCTGGGGAACAAGAGCCATAAACTCTGCTGAACTTGAGATCACAGGCTTGAACAGAAAAGAAGAGTTTAACCAGAGTAAGTGTAAACTAATTCAGAAGAGTGTTTGTTAAAGTGTCATCTGGCAATAAAGAAGTTAAACTTGTCACTCAGGGAATATGTGAATGGTAAGGTGGTGCTAGATGGTCTGCCCTTCGAGACAACGGGAGCCCTTTACCCCTTGACAAGGATCCTTGAGGTGTAAAATATCAGGGAGCATGAGAGCCTTTGTTATTACAAATCTTGACTTATTACAGTGTGAAGACCACCCACGGCAGGGGGTGGCACTGGATGATCTCTAACGTCCCTTCCCACCCAAACCACTCTGTGATTCTGTGATGCAGAAGTCGCTTGCACACTTTGTGCACTGGTGAAGTGCAAAGAATTTGTCAGCAGGTTACGGACAGTAAAAGATTTCTTTGAGCATTTTCATTTCAAGCCATTTTGATTGGATAAAGGTCAGGAGCTTAATTAATTTCTTCACTATTTAGCTATTTACACCATTATTACACTCCTAGTGTCATGTAATAGCTTTAAGAGTGTGAACATGTCCCTTCTGTGGTGCCCTGCTGTTTGTAGTTTTTATGTCTGTTCTGATGGAGCTTTCTGCTGAGGTCTAAGTCTCTTGAATATTCACTGACTTGAAACTCGCTGTCAGTGCTTAATTATGCAAGTATTTGTTGTAAACACCTGTGATAACTGCCTAGCTATAGCACCCACTGAGATTAAGGACACAATTTACACTGGAAAGAACTTTAAAAAAAAAATTGAACAAACCACTGTAACTTACTTTGTTTCCTAATATATTTTTCTTTTAATTACTTTAATTCACAATGATTTTCTTTTCAACATTGGATCTAGAATGAAATTTTGTTTGGTGAGGTTTTTTCATTAATTTCTTTTTGTTGTTTGACTTTTTTTTCCCCCTCAAGTACTGTGTGCCCTGACTCAGTTTGGTTAGTGCAAGGGATGGATTTCTGGCAGTATGTACATCAGGGAACCAGTGTTGCTGTCAACTGATAGCACCCATATTTCCCACAAACGAAGAAACAAATGGGCACTTGTACAGAACTTTGGTGAAAAATCCTGAGATGGAATACATATTGGTTTTAAAGGCTGGGTTTTGCTTTTAGCTGTGTCTCAGGATTCTTGCGTTAGCATACTTACTTGCACTTCAAAAAATGTTGCCTGCAAACTAGGTAAAAGCAGAATGGTTTGTCAAAAAAATGTGGAGGCACTGAAATGCTGATTTTATCATTACAGAAAGAGTTATAGAGAAGTTGAAACTACAGCCACGCACTGAGCAGCTGAGTTGAGGTGTGTTCAGCAGTTTGAAGGTGTGTATCACAGGGATGTCATAACATCTTCGTGTGGCAACGGTTAGAGTTTATTTCTTGCTCATAGAGAAAGGCATCTGGCAGGTGCAGTACTGTACAGTATGATTGGGAAAGCTCTTAAAGAAGAGAAAGTTAAATTCGAAAATGAAAATGTGTTATTTCAATTGCGACATTTATCAGTCCTTGTTTAAATAGAGACTCATCAGAGAAGATGTAGTTGTTTGGGATGAATAGTTCGCATCGCCTTCAGATGGAGTTTGCAAGGCAGAACAGGAATGAGGAGCATTTAACTTGACATTTTTCTTAGCGTTGGTCGTAAAAGTAGCTTTTGCCCTCTGGGGCCATAGGTATGGGCAAGGTGCTTAGAAGGAAGAATTTTGTCAAGAGCATGAAGTAAAATTAGTGAGCCAACAATTTTTTTTTCAAGACTTGTTCAAGGGAGATCAGAGAATAAAGAAGATGTTGCTTGTGGTTTTGGTTTTTTGGGGGTTTTTTGTTTTTGTTTTTGTTTTTTTAATGAACTGTTTATTGTTGCACTGTATTGTGACCTATTGAGACTATGGTGTGTTTCTACATAGCTGGCCTTCTTTGCTGGCTCAGTAGAAATGCTCATTTTCTCTTGTGTACATACATACTGTCTCTAACAAAATACCGCTTGGGATATTTGTACATCCAAGATACCAGTCTGAGCATCTTCTCTGCTGAGTGGTTGGGGTTAGCAGTGTCTGGAAGTGGATTGCTGTGGGATGTATGGGAAGAGAATGACGATTTCTCTATGACGATTATAAAGAAAGAGTCCAGCTCTTTGTCTGTTCCTACTTCATGTGCTCCCAATACAAAGCAATGAACATTTTTTTTAAAGGCCTTGTACCAGCATGAGCCTCTCTTCTGCACCAAAGCCCGATGGCTTACCCTTCACATACTCAATTGTTTGGGTTATGTGTACTAGTCATTATTGACCTCTTTGTTAACACAGCTACTGTTGACATCATTCCTTATCCAACAGAGATAAGGCCTTATGTTCTGTTGCATCATTACAGGGCAGCTCTCCAAGACCAAATTGTTCATCTATATTTAAAATATTTGTCATTTGAGCTTTGTAATGACACTTGTTTACATGGGGGAGGGAAGGAGAAAAATCCCTGTAAACAAATGCAGTATTGTAAAAACAATAACTCAGTGAAATAATAAGGAGAATGTGTTTTCCAGCTGTTGTTTGTAGATCCCAGTTGCTAGGGTGCTTAATATCACAGAGTTTAACCTTGTCCCATGGTTACGGTTTGCATATCTTTGCTTTTCTTGACAACGAGGTTAAAGACTATACCCTCATCACTCATCTGATTAGCACTGGCTCAGAAAATGAATGCTAGGAGAAAAAAAATGTTATGTAGCCTATGTAACCATCAGGATGTTGGATTTCATTAATGAACTGGTAAACCTGTGAATGACTCATTGGAGAGGCGGACATGAAGCCTGCCTTGCTTGCATTCATTTCATTGGCTCTAATTAAGGGAAAAACATCCTTCAATGTGATAACTTGCTGCTGTAGGCACAATGTCTTTGCAGGAAAGGGAAACTTTTAGTCTTTAGAACAAGGCCGGCTGCTTCCTTCTTGTGTTAAAAGAACCAGCCATTTAACCATGTAGTCACTGGACAACCAGATCATCCATCTCATTGCCCTCACCTGCGCTTGCAGATTGTAGAAGACCACCCCTTCTCAGTTAACTCAAACATCTCTTTGGTTCTCATTAGCCAGTGTCAAAATATGTCCTAGGAGCTGCACAAAGAAAGCAAGCAAGAGTTTCTCTTGAAAAATCCCGATGCTCTGTGCTTGAAGCAAAACTAAAACAAAACAACAACAACATAAAGGAAGAAGGTAACACGCTAACACCTGTGGCTGCAGGAGAAGCAAGCAGATGTTGGAGGAGATGGCAAAAGTTTATTAGAGTTCACAAGTGACCAAAATGCTCTTTTGGGCTTTTTTTTTTCTCTACTTGGTAATTACAATCCCATGTCTTCAATGGTAAACCATGTGTGTTCATGCTCTGAATCAATCCTCTCCTGACCTCATTCCTCTGGCTGTGGGCTCTGTTGCTGCCTGTGGCTGCTTGGTTGGATTTGACATGCTGTTCTTCCTTTTTCTACCAGCAGCAGAACTCCCAAAGAAATCTAACTGCTGTTAGTCTGGGCTGTCAATCCGCTGGCTTGTTATAATCACTCAGCGTAGTGACCTGCACAGTACGTGAAATTTGGAAGGGCCAAGTCTGTGGCTGACCAAGGTGGTCAGACTAGCTAACCTCCAGAGATCCAGTATTTGTGTGATCCTCTGGAAGCAGAAAGGTGTTACAAACGACACAAACTAACTAAACCCTAGATGTGAGAGAATCCATATCTGTTCCTGGAGGCTCGTGGGTGCCAACATGAGAGTTCTGTGAATTTCCCCTGGTTTGGCAGTTGGATTTTCTCTTCCCATGTCTGTACCACAATTTTCTTCTTTGTTTCATTGTTGTTTGTAACATCTTTCTGCTTCCAGAGGATCATACAAATACTGGATCTCTGGAGGTTATCTAGTCTGACCACCTTGGTCAGCTGCAGCTTTGTCTAGCTGAGTCTTGGAAATTTCCAGGGCTGGAGACATCAAACCTCTCTTGGCAACCTATTCCAGGGCTACACAACCCTCCTAGGGGAACCTTGTCATGATGTGTTTCCTAACTTCTAGCAAGAAAATGATAAAACGGGTCCTGTGTGCTTCATCTTGGAATAAATTCACAGGTCTAAAATAGCACGTGAAAAAGCAAGACATCTTTCTTCAAATGATGTCCAAAGCTTTAGCTATCTGGACTTTCAAGGGGAGGAAGTGGGACTTGTTTCATAGAATCATGGAATCATTAAGGTTGGAAAAGACCTCAAGGATCACCAAGTCCAACCGTTTCACACCAATATTTATCCAACTAAGCAAGGTGAGAATTTGTACGGGGTTGAAAAGTGAGCAGATCACATTAATTTTGCTGTTTTCTTGAGGTGAAAATCTGGCAGTCCTGAAAATGCAAATTCACTTTATTTTCTCCTACCCCTCCTGCGCCCCCATGCTGCCTTTTTTTCAAGCATTTTCCAGATACATTCATGGCCATCCTTCTGGGACTGGGTGGGTTGAACATGCAGACTTCTTTAAGCACTACTTCATTATGAATATCCACTGATACAGGGATGCTCTGTAAGGAGTTGTATAAGTCATGGACAAGCTTCTGAAGCCCTAAAGTGGGCTTAACTGAAGAAATATCTTTGTGCAAAAGCACACCCGTTTTTTTTTCCACGTGAGATACTTCGTTCCTTCCCTGCCTCCCCTTTTTACTTAATGCCTTTGACATGAGGGTTGTGAATCCGTGCCACACTGCACATTCTTTTTCTTAGTAATGACATGTCCTGGGAGCTTAAAATGAGTTCTGTGGGGAAGTAATGAGCATGCACTTGTATGTTTATTTTATTACGGAACATTAGTATGCTGAGGGCATGACGAAGCAGATTATATTCTCTGCTTTGCTGCCTTTGTGAGGGACTCAGGCTGTCACAGACTGGCAGCCAAACCGTTTGTTGGAACAGCAGCTCTACAGGATGACATCATGTGCTTTCCAATCACTTCTAAGCTGGGTCAAAGGAAGAAAAACGAGGATTGACCACAGCGTTTCTTTGGGAGAGGGGTTGTTGAGGGTCTCTGTCCTGTACACCCCATACGAGTGGGACCATGGCTTTTTCTTTCCAGTGAACACAAAATTCCACTCACAATCAGAAGGGCACTTTGGCACTGGTTCTAGGACAGGCTCCATAACCTCGTCTGTTCTCACCTAAAATTTCATTTGACTTCATTTATAAGCTCAGTCTTGTGAATAATTTCAGCATGCGTGAGCAGCTCAGAAACTGTGCTAGAAATTATTTCATTCCCCTGCAAATAATGCAGCGACTACTAACATCACATCTGTAAATGGGTTCCTTGTGACTTTCAAAGTGAAACAGTTGTGGAAATCAGCATTTTGCTGATTCTTCTGTAAAATAGCTTTCAACTTTTTTTGCTAAACTTTGTATATTTTAACCTTTTGTTTGATTAGCTCAATACAACCTCCTAGGAGAAAGTGGCATAGATTTTTCTAAAGGCAGATAATATTGCATCAGGAAGCACTGTTTTCAAGAACTGAGCTTTTAGCAATTCTGTGTCTCACACGAAGCTAAAAAGCTCTTGGAGAAGTGCTAATGTCCATGAGATTTTCCTTTCTCATTTCAGGCCGTGTTTTCTGGTACCCCATGGGCTTGGTGTGCTGATTGCAGCTTCAGTTCCCCCCTGCAGCTCAACTCAAAGCCACGGTGCTGTTTTGTTCCCATTCGACCCAAAGGAGGGAAACGGTGGGAAGTGGTGGGGAGGCTGACTGGCTATAGTAGGGATGAAATTCAGCAGAGAGTGAATTTGGTCATACACACCAGGCAGACTCTTGGCCTCATGTAAATGTAATTCTCACTTGTTGCTCTCAGGGGGTTTTTATGCGTTTGAAGGATAAGTAAATTTGAAATGACTCAAATTTAAGACAGGTTCCTTGTTCAAGCAGAACTGTGAAGGCACTGTAGGTGGTATCATGCAGGAATTGCTTGGGATTTCCCATCTAGTCCTGTTCACGAGAAGTGCCAGGCATGTACACCTGGCCAGGAGGGAATCACGGGTGTCTTTTGGTCACTGTTTAGGGTTCTCTGTGAGTAAAATTTCATCCTGACCTTCCTTTGAAGGTTTTTCATTGCTTGACAAAGTACTAGTTGTAATTTAACTTTATGAGTGTCATTTTTTATTTCGGTAATCTTGTGGGCTCCCAGTCTGAATAATCAAGCTTAAGACTCTTTTGCCTTCCTGTGTTTGTGGTCGGGTTTGTTTGAGTTCTAGGAATGTGCACTTTTGCATTCCAGGTCCTGAAGATAATGCTGTATAGATAACCTTCCAAATGGAATGGTTTCCCAGATAAACTAGTAAGAATGAGAGTAGCTAAGCCCCAGAACATGTTCCACAGGGAGGTCTGTCTTTGGGGACAGCAGAGAGCTTGACTGACTAGAACCCAGAGCACTGAGAATAGCCCTGCTTTTGCCAAAAGTGTGGAATGAGATGACCTCAAGAAGTCCCTTCCAGCCTAAGTTATTTTACCATTGATCTGAATACACCCTGCAATGTTTCTCAAGGGAAGTTTAATTTGCATTATTGATAACAATTTTTTTAGCAGACTTCTCAATTGACCTCAGAGAAAATTACCATTTAAAGATGCAAAGGGTTGAAAGGAATGGAGCAGTATTGATTGCAAAGTGAGCCAGGGGTGAAACTGAATTTCTTTCACCACTGCTCAGAAGTCTTTTTTCATTTTCAAAACATTTTTTATTATGTAAGGGATCAAAGGCTCTGATCAAATAAATTTTAAACCTTTTTCATTTTCCTGCCTGTTCTAATGAGCTTGGGTATATGAAATGGAATATTGGAATTTTATATTCTTAAGAATTCTGCTTGGTAATTAGCAGCAATTCTTATCACTCTTGTACCAGTTGAGTTATCAGCTCCATTTGATCTTGTCCAATATTTCAATATACTATTTTATATTTTTTTAAAGTTCTGATTAAGGTATATATTTTAAATAACCTTCATGGTAATGATAGCAATATTTGGGGATATTTTCTTTTAAATCTAATCCTTATTGCTGTATTCCAGTGCATGTCTTCTGTTGCTTAATGAAGTTCTGTGTTTATTTATTAACTAGCTTTCTGAACAAATTCGAGATTGAAAGGACACATGTCCTGTGGCTTATTGTGAACGGATCGGTTTCTTTCAGTCTTTAATAACACCTGAAATACATCTGAAAAAAATGTTTTCTTTTCCTTTTATATGTTAACAATTTTGTGTGTGTGTAGAGATTATAGCTGGAGAAGTTTAATCTGGTCTTCTTTGAACAGCATAGCTTTTTTAAGCTATGTTTCCACAAACGTATAAAATGTTTTGGCTTTTGTGGGTGAATACTACATAATTTGAGAGAACATGACATGTCATACTGAGAGGATACTAGTGAAATGGCATGTTTCCAAACAATTACTTAGTGGTTGGAACTATTTTACCATATTTACGATCTGTTTGTTTGCTGCTAATGATATTCCTGAATAAAATGTAATACGTATCAAAACTGAGTACAAATTTTCTGTCCAGAACCTTTAAACAATATATCTAAACACATTCATCCACCTTACCATGTATGCATTAGTTCTTTGCAGATTTTAAAGTCCATCTTCTAGGTACAGGTTTTGATATTCTGTAGTGTATCCTAGATGCAATATTTTTTGCTGCCAGTATTTATAATTGCTATGTTTTGTATTTATTTAAAAAAATGCAAGCAGAATAAATTTTAACTCTTTAAAATTAACTATAATTTAAATACTATTATTTCGGTTTTAAGGCTTTATTTAATCATACTTTCTACAGTTTTAGCATTTAGTCTTGTAGAAAACGGGACTATTTTAACAAAGGCTGTAATGACTAATTAAAAGAGCTAGATGAAGAATGTCAAAACTCAAAGCTTTGTACCAGTTTTAATTTGTACTACTCCACTGAAGAATTTGAAGGATAGCTACAGAAAACTAGAAAGAGGGAAAATGCAATAATTAAGAGTTTCTTCCAAGCAACTGAGTTTCCTGGAGAGTGTACAAAGTATTGCTGTTGTGTGTACTTAGAACTGGCTAATCTAAATCAGAGAATTTTTCCATGGTCCTTGGCCATTTTGTATCATTGTTTTTATTCTGTAATGCTTAACTGGTGGTCAGAGACATATAGGATACGCATATGAAATTCTCCTGTGTGACCAAAAGACTTGGAGGATCTTGCTCATAGTGGCTTACATGAGGAAGAACAAGTCCCACTAAAGGCAACTGCACCACCAGGTCTGTTGTAGACCCGTGCCAAACAAGCACTTGCTTAGTGGATCACCAGGATTTTCAGGATAGATGTCTGTCTGTCTCCTACAAACAGAATGCAAGATAATATTATTTCTCAAATAGTGCAATTTAACTTCTAAACTTCTGTTCAACTTCTTTATTTGCTTGGTATTCTTTGTCTGAAAGAAGTTACATGGTAGGCTTTGTTGGGTGAAGGTTTTTAATTTCCTGTGTAGGGTCTTTGCCTCACAGGAGTGAATTGGGATGGAACCAATAAGAGGTAGATGACCCTTGCAATTTGTCCTCTGTTCGCTGTGAATATCCAATAGAAGAACCTGCATTTGTGTAGTATGAAAACAAACATAATGTGCATGTGTGGACAGCTAGGGAAATCAAAAGGAAATAATTAGATGATCTTATATTGCTTATGAGGAAATCTAATTTTGACCACATTCTTATCTTTTCTCTTAGAGGACTTGTGCCCAGAAGATGCGGGCTTTATTTCCCATTCCATTTTATGACTGTGAAGAAGTTACACGTGCCTTACTTGTGACAAGCAGCAACCATAAACTGCACAGTGCTTTTCATAACAAGACTAAGTTTTCAGTGGCTTGTAACTTTGAAATAGCTTGGACTGAAATCTTGCATGAGACATTTTTCAGCCACTAATCAAAATCCTTCATAGGGGAAACCTAGCAAAAGAGTTTGGGTCTTCCACAGTTTAAAGGAGAGAGGATCACTTGCCCATACTACACGTTTTATAGCTTTTTTCCTTTGGAAGACTGCATTCATCAGTACTTTGCTGTTTGGGGAAACGGAAAAGAAGGGGAAGTTTCCAGACACTAGAGTAATATGTTTTGGTCATGCCTGAAGACCTATCCCCAATGATGAAACATCTGTTTCTACATGTTTAGGAGACTTGGTAAAGATTGAAACGTAACACTGGAAGATATTGATGGGCTACTGGGGCTGAACTGACCTCTCTCTGATGGCTTGAAATCCTGCTGTGCTAATTGCCAGGATATGGAGACTTCTCAGTTCTCCCTCCTCTCTTTTCTTCAGCACCCTGGTGCTATTGGACAGGGAAGTTTAACTGACTTGAATACATCTGCATCAACCAGTGTACCCCATCTTTCCCTCTTGTCATCAGAAGAAACACAAGAGTGGATTATCAGACTGGTGGCCATGAAACACAGTGCTCTGATTTATTATAGAAAAAGCTATTCTGGACATGAATAACTGGCAGAAGTGTTCTGAGACAGTTGTTATGTAACTTGAACTTTTTTTAGATGCTTCTGAGTGTAGTTCAATATATAAAGAACATCAGTGCAAAATTTAGTGGCTTTATTGCTGACTTATTTTGTTGGAAAAAAAAGTAGCCCGTGTTGCACGTTATAAAACTTTGCCAATTTTTTTTCCCCAAGATTTCTCTCTATAATGCATGATGCTTTTTTCTAACCTTTATAATTAATTTTGGTTTTTTGCTTAGCACCTTTCTGCTTTACCCAACTGGTAGACTGATAGTGCCTTTACAAAATATTTTCCACTTGTGCTTAATAAACCAAAGTAATATTTTTTTAAGCCAATTATTTATGAATCATTGGCTTACAGGGAAATGCAATGATTCAGAGAGCCAGAGCTTTTGAAACTGAGCTATAAAGCTCCATTCAGATGGTAGCTGCTAAATCACAGCTTTGAGGACATTGCAGTCAACTGCCATAAAGACTTTGATGTACTTAGAAACCTGAAGAAGTTGCCCCTCTGATTCCAGTTATTCTCACATCTCTCTGCCTTCTGAGACAAATTCATTTTTCTGGCTTACCTTAGAAGTTCTGCTGCTGTAATAAAAGAGTGTGGAAGCATATAAAACAAATTTCCAATTTTGAAACTTTTTTTTTTTTGGTTTGATAATTTTGTACTGATGGGGGTGAGGGTGTGGGGTTTTTTCCCCCCAGTACCTCAAGTACTATCCCTCTGCATCTCTGTGATGCAATCAGAGCACTAGTTAATTGTTCTCTCCTAAACAGGATATATAGCCAACACAAAAGCACAAAGTTTAGAAACTATGTACTGTTTGCTCTGGGTAACTCAACTGATGTGCTGTTAGTGATCATTTAACCACAAGCATTTAAATGTGATCTGAGACTATTCTAGGAAAAGCCTGATCCCACGCTAGGGTCTGGTGATGCAAACAGTGTCACTTTGTTGTTTGTCAGACACGACTTGCATGGCTGCTCATGTGCACAGAAAAAAAAAAAAAAAAAAAAAAAAAAAAGAGTAAGGACATAGTAAACCTCCAGATCTGAGGCTTTGAATGTCCTCTAGCAATTCACGCCTGATTAAACCTCAGCTTAATGCCCGATTTCTTTTCCTCCTCACACTTACCTGCTCCTGTTCACTGCAGGACTTTTACACTCCCAGAGCAGAAGCAGCAGAGCACGTTTCCATGTCTCTGCTACTCCCATTCCCAGAGTAACACACAGTAACTGGCTTTGACACACGGGAGTGTGAAATGGATTGAGACGTGGACAAACACTCAGAAATCCTGTTACAGTGGCGATAATGTTGTAAACTGTTGTGTGCTGCTCCTAGCGGTTAGACTCTAATCTAGGTCACGTTAGCATTTGTGTATCTTAGTTACAAAAAACTAGGCTAGTAGTAATTAAAAGAACAAAGGGGCCTAGCATTATTTTAAGGAACAACCTGGACATACGGGAGCAAAACGCACCTCTAGCCAAGAGGGTACCTGCCTCCAGGAGCAGACCCCTGCACACTGAATGTGCACAGTAGAGAGATTGCATGATGCAACCACATGTAACTTTGTTAAAATAATATGTAAATCACTATCCCATCCAATGGTAAAACTCTTCGTTTTAGCGGGGTTAGAACCTCACATGTTGATTCTAGGCTGAATTACAATAAGTCCACGTGCAGTACCAGCGTACATTCAGACTGCTGGGATGGGCTCCAACAAAGCACTGTTTGTCTTAACGCCACTAGAAAAAGAAAGTATCACAACTAAGACTGTTGGATAGGCTTATATTATTATCTCTAGCTAACAAAAAAGATGACATGTGGTAGCTGCTGGGATAACAATCACTTAGTTTTAACACAAACCTACATTGCCTGTCACTTCATTTCCTAATCAATGAACTCTTGTTAACAGTAGTCTGTTATAAAATGTTACAGTAAAAGGATTCTTACTTTAATGCAAAGAAAATAGTTGTGGAATTTAGTGCCAGGGGCAGTCAGCGTCATTTGAGATGAACAAATGGATGTGTTTAAGAAATGCTTCGTATGTTCTCATGTCTGCTGACACAAAATAATTGAAGCCAAACAGAGTAAAATAGCACCCAGCTTCTCAGATTCTAGCAGCTCATGGCTGTGAGTAACTGAAGGGCTTTTTCTGTTCTAGGGGCAGGCTTGGTAAAGTTTCTATCTTTCATTTTGGCTGCCCCACCTCTCCCTGAAGCATTTGAGAATGTAGGTCACCAGAAGCAGACCAGTGCTGACAAAGTCTTTCACTAAGGAAAGACATTGGTGTGGCCATTTCCATATAAATGTCATCAGGTTTTGCTTACTGTCTTAATAACTGTGACGAATCTTTGGTATCAGACTTCACTGACGCTTACCCTCTCTGCAGTTCTGAGGTTCACTCCCTGGCCATTTCTCCT
>NW_010138907.1:0-2005 GCF_000699245.1 Pterocles gutturalis
GAGCTGCTTTTGGGGGTGCAGGGGGGATTTAACCCTTTATTCCCCCCCCAGACGGCCCCTTCCCCGAGGATTTCTCCATCGTGGCCACGGTGCGCGGCCGCCGCGGGGTCCAGTCCTTCCTCCTCTCGCTGTACGACGCGCGGGGGGCGCAGCAGCTGGGCGTCGAGGTCGGGCTGTCGCCCGTTTTCCTCTACGAGGACCAGGAGGGGCGGCCCCCCCCCGAGGCGTACCCCGTCTTCCGCCGGGTCAACCTGGCCGACGGCAGGTGGGTGACGTTTTCGGGGGGACGCCCACCCGGTGGCTTTCCCCGACCCCTGTCCCCTGTCACCAAATCTCGTCGATGTCGGCGGCACTGCGCGGCGTTGGCCGTGGAAGCCACCAATGTGTCCTTCCCAGTGGATTGTCACCGTCCCCTGTCATTGTCACCATCCCTGTCGTTGTCACCGTGTCCCCTTTCCATAGGTGGCACTGCATGGTGCTGGCCGTGGAAGCCACCAATGTGTCCTTGCTGGTGGATTGTCACCGTCCCCTGTCGTTGTCACCGTCCCCTGTCATTGTCACCGTTCCCTATTTTTGTCACTGTCCCCTATTGTCACCATCCCCTGTCATTGTCACCGTCCCCTGTCATTGTCACTGTCCCTTATCATTGTCACTATCCCCTGTCATTGTCACCGTGTCCCCTTTCCACAGGTGGCACCGCGTGGCGTTGGCCGTCGAAGCCACCAACGTGTCCTTGCTGGTGGATTGTCACCGTCCCCTGTCGTTGTCACTGTCCCCTGTCGTTGTCACTGTCCCTGTCGTCGTCACCATCCCCTGTCATTGTCACCGTCCCCTGTCATTGTCACCATCCTGGTGGATTGTCACCGTCCCCTGTCATTGTCACCATCCCCTGTCATTGTCACCATCTCCTGTCATTGTCACTGTCCCGTCGTTGTCACCATCCCTTGTCGTTGTCACTATCCCCTGTCATTGTCACCATGTCCCCTTTCCGCAGGTGGCACCGCGTGGCGCTGGCCGTGGAAGCCACCAACGTGTCCTTGCTGGTGGATTGTCACCGTCCCCTGTCATTGTCACCATCCCCTGTCATTGTCACCATCCCCTGTTGTCACTGTTCCCTGTAATTGTCACCATCCCCTGTCATTGTCACCATGTCCCCTTTCCGCAGGTGGCACCGCGTGGCGCTGGCCGTGGAAGCCACCAACGTGTCCTTGCTGGTGGATTGTCACCTCGTTGTCACCCTGCCGCTGGAGAGGGGACCTCGGCCGGTCATCAGCACCGAGGGGGTGACGATTTTCGGGGCGCGGCTCCTGGACGACGAGGTTTTCGAGGTGGGTCCCCCCCAGATCCTCCTGCCTGTCCCTTGTCCTTGTTTTGTCCCCGTGGGGTGTCCCCATCCCTGTGGGGTGTCCCCGTCGGGTGTCACCATGGGGTGTCCCTGTCCCTATGGAGTGTCCCTGTCCCTGTGGGGTGTCCCCATTCCCATGGGGTGTCCCCATGGGGTATCCCTATGGGATGTCCCTGTCCCCATGGGATGTCCCCGTAGAGTGTCCCCGTCCCTGTGGGGTGTCCCCGTGGGGTGTCACCATGGGGTGTCCCTGTCCCTATGGAGTGTCCCTGTCCCTGTGGGGTGTCCCTGTCCCCTTGGGGTGTCACCATGGGGTGTCCCTGTCCCTGTGGGGTGTCCCCATGGGGTGTCCCCATGGGTGTCCCTGTCCCTGTGGGGTGTCCCTCTCCCTGTGGGGTGTCCCCATGGGGTGTCACCGTCCCTGTGGGGTGTCCCCATCCCTGTGGGATGTCCCCGTGGGGTGTCACCGTGGGGTGTCCCCATTCCCATTGGGGTGTCCCCATTCCAGTAGGGTGTCCCCATGGAGTGTCCCCATTCCCATGGGGTGTCCCTGGGGGGTGTCACCATGGGGTGTCCCTGTCCCTGTGGGTTGTCCCCATGGGGTGTCCCTATGGGGTGTCCCTGTCCCCATGGAGTGTCCCTGTCACCACGCGCCGTCCC
>NW_010138907.1:2224-3083 GCF_000699245.1 Pterocles gutturalis
GCCGGTCCCTGTGGCTTGTGCCCATTGTGTGTACATATGGGGTGTCCCTGTCCCCATGGGGTGTCCCTGTCCCCATGGGGTGTCCCTGGGGGGGTGTCACCATCTCTATGGGGTGTCCCCATGGAGTGTCCCTGTCCCTGTGGGCTGTCCCTATAGGGTGTCCCTGTGGGGTGTCCCCATTCCCATGGGGTGTCCCTGGGAGGTGTCCCCATGGAGTGTCCCTGTCCCTGTGGGGTGTCCCTATGGGGTGTCCCTGTCCCCGTGGGTTGTCCCCGTCCCCACATTCCTCCAAATGTCACGGGCAAAGCGGCGACATCGAGGCCATTGGGGCTGTCCCCCCCCATCCCCAGCAGCCACACAAAGGGTCCCTTTGTCCCCTTGTCCCCTCCCCGTGCCCTCCACCCACCCGTGGGGGTGTCCACAGCGTCACGAGCCACCCACGGCTGGGAATCGCCGAATCGGCTCATTTTCCCCCAAAAGTGCAAAAATCAGGCTGGGAATCGCCAAATTGCCCCATTTTGCCCCAAAATTGCAAAAATGAGGCTGGGAATCGCGGATTTAGCCCATTTTGCCCCAAAACTGCAAAAATGAGGCTGGGAATCGTGGATTTGACCCATTTTCCCCAAAACTGCAAAAATGAGGCTGGGAATCGCCGAATCGACCCATTTTGCCCCAAAACTGCAAAAATGAGAATGGGAATTGCCGAATGGACCCGTTTGACCCCAAAATTGTGCAAAATTTAGGTATTTGGGGTGTTTGTGGGCACCCGAGGGGGGGTGGGGGATATTGGGGGGTCCCAGAAGCCCCCCACCCTCACACTCCCCCCCAACTTTTTAAATTTTTTTTTTTTTTTTTCTTT
>NW_010138908.1:0-1291 GCF_000699245.1 Pterocles gutturalis
GGTGGTCCTGACACCAAGACACAGCACTAATCACCATTTCTGCAAACAGCATGATATAATGTGAGACACAACAGATTTGGACAGAGTCATGTATAATTACTGTAAGAAACAAAAATTACAAATGAGAAAAAATATTTTTCCTCTCTCAAATGTGTGATTTCATTCACTACTGGGAAACAAGCCACGATACACGGCCAACTCTCAAACAGGAAAAAAAATTAGGTACAACCAGATTTTAAAGCCAAGGCTGTACTCTACAAATAAGTGAAATGTTGGTCCATCTTTAGAAAGATTTTCTAATTCAGTGGAAATCATGATGGGAGCAGTGGACCCTGTATCCGAGGCATGCCCCAGTGCAGTACATACATCCTGCCCAGTGTAAGGAGTGAAAAGTCATTTAGGCCAAGATTTCTATTACTTTCATGTCTTAAACGTTGCTTTTCTTCTGGTTAACTATGAAATTTCCATCAAGATCTACACTCCCTTCAAATTTATCAGGAAGTCTGCAAACTAGACAATCAAATACAGCTCCACAGGAATGGTGTGTTTGGGGTGGGGGTATTTTGGGGGTTGGTTTGCTTGGTTGGTTTTTAGTGTTATGCTACTTACTGCATAACTGATAATGAAAGAAGAATTAGGTACAGAGGACTTTTCCACAACTTTTCTAAAAATTAGGGTGATATTAAATCTGATATCCTTTCTATGGGGAAAAAAACATACTAATGAAGATCTAACTTTGTCATCATCTGTTTGTCACGAAATACGATTTCATTCTTCTGGACAGAATTTGTTGCCCAAATTCTATTCACTGCTATGCTCAATAGCCAGCAGGAAGGACAATAATGCTTCAGCCTGGAAAACCAGTGTGACTCAGATGCCTGTAGCAACTCAGATGCTCTGATTCCCAGTTAGGTGACGTATGAGAACCTGTTTCAGTAAACCAAAATGAAATCAAAAGAGCAAGAGTTTTAGCACAACTACTTAAGTTATTAAAGAAGTTAAGGGGAAACAAAACTTACAGATTGGTCCAAATGGCAAAGAATGCTTCTGTCTTCTTTAAACTGAGTTAACTTTCCTCCCATGATTACTAATATCTTCCTGTTCGTTCTGGTCACAAGCAAGTCCACTGAAAAATACACCACCTTACTGCTCTCTGGTGCAAGATTTTCCACAGGAATGTTCATTCCTGTGGAGCTACATTTTGTTTCAAGACACTTAAGTTTCCCTTAACTCAAGTTTTTCCTATTCTAGTAAAAATATACGAGGACCTATAGATCATCTTATCTAATTC